>NC_084580.2:13210000-13385000 GCF_033978685.3 Nerophis lumbriciformis
TATTGGCCGATATTATCGGACATCTCTAGTGAGAACTGTAACTTCCTATAAAGTGGAAGAAAAAAAACGTTCCTACATGGCGATCATGTCATGATCCGCTGTTTGTTTAGTTTTCGATTCCCTCACTTCCTGTTTTGAGCACCGCTGGGCTTGTGTTTTAGTCGCCACCTGCTCAGTGGCCTAGTGGTTAGAGTGTCCGCCCTGAGATCGGTAGGTCGTGAGTTCAAACCAAAGTCATACGAGAGTCATACCAAAGACTATGAAAATGGGACTCATTACCTCCCTGCTTGGCACTCAGCATCAAGGGTTGGAGTTGAGGGTTAAATCACCAAAAATGATTCCCGGGCGCGGCACCGCTGCTGCTCACTGCTCCCCTCACCTCCCAGGGGGTGATCAAGGGGATGGGTCAAATGCAGAGGACAAATTTCACCACACCTAGTGTGTGTGCGACAATCATTGGTACTTTAACTTTAACTTAACTTAGTTTGATCATGTTTTGTTTTGTTATGTTCTGTTAGTTTTGGACTCCATAGTTCCTGTTTTTGTGCACCCTTGTTTGTTTTGGTTGCCATGGTTGCTCATTATGTTCACCTGTCTCTGATTAGTGTTCGCCCGCTCACCTGCTACCCGAACACTAATCAGAGGCATTATTTAAGCCTGCCTTTGCCGGTCGGTCGGCCTGGCGTCATTGTTTGCTGTATGCAACAGTCACATAGGTTCATGTCTTGTTTCGGGTTTATGCTAAGTGTTTGCTTCATGCAACCTGCTACGTACCGTAAGTTGTTTGTTTCATGCCAAAGTTACGTGTTTATTTCTTGTCCATAGTCCATGCTAAGTGTAGCTTTAGCTTTGAGTGCTGTCAGGCACGTCGTTCTGTCGGCTCGTTTTCTGTTTTTTGTACCTCTTTGAGTTTTGAGAATGAAATCATGTTCCTACCTGCACGCCATGTCCTGAGTGGTCCGTCTGCATTTCGGGAGAACGAACCCCGCAGTAAGCTGCGAAAACCCCGTCGTGACAATCATTTTCCTCAACTGGTCCACTTTTTTACATATGTAGCCTAATCTACAAAGATACAAAGAATTGCTATTGTGACATCTAGTGGACACATTTAGAACAGCAGTTTCTTTCATTCAAAAATTTCGTCTCATTTTTATACTTAGCAAACTCATTCCACGGGCCGGATAAAACCTGTACAGGACGTACGTTTGACACCCGTGACCTAGAGGCAGTCCGCTACAAATACGCCTGATTGCCAACCAAGTTTTTGTGATGTCTGCAACTGGACGTGACACCAATTGGTACTGTTTGATTTCATGTGAAGTGGTACCCGGTAGGCAGCACGGTGGAAGAGGGGTTAGTGCGTCTGCCTCACAATACGAAGGTGCTGAGTAGTCTGGGGTTCAATCCCAGGCTCGGGATCTTTTTGTGTGGAGTTTGCATGTTCTCTCCGTAACTGCGTGGGTTCCCTCCGGGTACTCCGGCTTCCTCCCACCTCCAAAAACATGCACCTGGGGATAGGTTGATTGGCAACACAAAATTGGCCCTAGTGTGTGAATGTGAGTGTGAATGTTGTCTGTCTATCTGTGTTGGCCCTGCAATGAGATGGCGACTTGTCCAGGGTGTACCCCGCCTTCCGCCCGATTGTAGCTGAGATAGGCTCCAGCGCCCCCCGCGACCCCGAAGGGAATAAGCGGTAGAAAATGGATGGATGGATGGATGGTACCCGGTAATACAGACAGAATATGGTTGGTACCTGTAAAAAACTGGTACCCATCAATATTCCTGTGTGTGTGTGTGAGGTTGGGAGGAGTCATTTGGTACCACCCATTGGTTTTTATCGATGCAGACCCTCAAAAGATGACTCTTTTCAAAAGAAAAAATATCAATATGGTTATTATTTCCAAATGTTGGTTAGAAGTATTACTGTGGCAATGCCAGACTTTCCCATAATGCCCCAATAACCCCCTCATATACTGTATACTAAACCGTCCTAATAAACAATATTCTTCTGGTAATATTTTCCAGCATGGTTTTTTTTTTTTATTGCAAAGAGCCGTCTGATGGTCACACAGTGAGCGCCTTAGGCTCAACATGTTCCAGCCATGTAAGAAAAAGCCTGATTTGATATGATGACTAGTGATGTGCGTGACATGCTTACATAGGTGTTGGGAGTCGCTCACGCTCTGTCTTCCTTGGGACTTGGACGGTGAAATACATAACAATCCAATCAGTCTCTTAGTTTATTTGACTTGCAATGATTTCTGTGCTGGGAACGAGAGTTGAGCTTCATATTTGAAGTATTTTTTTTCTAAAAAGTCTAGAAGGCACTTGTATGTTTGTTTTAACTTTATTAAGCCCTAAGGGGAAATTGCGTTTTACACTCTTAAGAAATATTTTCACACGCTGCACTCTCAAGACCGGATATCATCATGTGCCCATATTTAAGCACGTCAAGATTCAAGATGCTTTATTGTTGTCCATTCTTTAACACGTACAAGACACATAAGAACTGAAATTTCATTTTCGGCAAGACGGGACCGCCGACGGATCAGCTATTTACGGAGCTCCTTAAAAAAGGTGGGAAAAAGGTGACATTGGGAAAGGGGGAAGAGTAAAAAAAATATCAGTCTAAGGCTGGACCCTCAGGAGGGGTCCAGACTGAGTCCGAGGAAAAAACCTCTCATAGCATGGCACACATAAACATGATACATGTAATCACAACAGCTCACAACAGAGGGGGGGATTTGTGGCCCTGGAGGCCGGCTGCCGCTATAAAGCGCTACTCAGCCATCCACAACCCCGGAGGAATGAAGCAGTGGTGAAGGCGCTGAAGTTCAGACAAGACAAGGACACAAGAAAGCAAGCAGGAAATGAGGGAGCGGAGAAACAAGAGGCAAGACAGAAAAAAAAATAAAAAACTGATTTGACCTTAATTGTAGTCTGGGGTTCAATCCAAGGCTCGGGATCTTTCTGTGTGGAGTTTGCATGTTCTCCCCGTGACTGCGTGGGTTCCCTCAGGGTACTCCAGCTTCCTCCTACCTCCAAAAACATGCACCTGGGGATAGGTTGATTGGTAACACTAAATTGGCCCTAGTGTGTGAATGTGAGTGTGAATGTTGTCTGTCTATCTGGGTTGGCCCTGCGATGAGGTGGCGACTTGTCCAGGGTGTACACCGCCTTCCGCCCGATTGTAGCTGAGATAGGCTCCAGCGCCCCCTGCGACCCCGAAGGGAATAAGCGGTAGAAAATGGATGGATGGATGTACTTCTTTGATAGTGAATAAGCTCAAATATCATGAGAACGTCGATTGAGTGTCTCTCCTGTTCTTCTGCTCACGATTGTCAGGTTTGTCTTTTCTGCAACCCGTTCTCAAAAAGTATGGTTGTCACGTGGATGAAAGCGCCAAACTAGGGATGTCGCCGATTCCTGTACCGATCGTCTATGAGTGAGATCAGTCAATACCAATCGCTTGTGTTAACTGTAAATGTTTCCATGTACAAAACCCAAAACCAGTGAAGTTGGCACGTTGTGTAAATGGTCAATAAAAACAGAACACAATGATTTGCGAATCCTTTTCAACCCATATTCAATTGAATAGACTGCAAAGACAAGATACTTAACGTTCGAACTGAGAAAACCTTAAAGGCACTGCCTTTGCGTGCCGGCCCAATCACATAATATCAACGGCTTTTCACACAAGGGAATGCCACACATACTTGGTCAACAGCCAGGTCACACTGAGGGTGGCCGTATAAACAACTTTAACACTGTTACAAATATGCGCCACACTGTGAACCCACACCAAACAAGAATGACAAACACATTTCGGGAGAACATCCGCACCGTAACACAACATAAACACAACAGAACAAATACCCAGAACCCCTTGCAGCGCTAACTCTTCCGGGACGCTACAATATACAGCCCCCGCTACCCCCCCCCCCCCCCCACACCTCAACCTCGCCCCCCAACCCCCCCCAACCTCAATCTTCTCATGCTCTCTCAGAGAGAGCATGTCCCAAATTCCAAGCTGCTGTTTTGAGGCATGTTAAAAAAAATAAAGCACTTTGTGACTTCAATAATAAATATGGCAGTGCCATGTTGGCATTTTTTTTTCCATAACTTGAGTTGATTTATTTTGGAAAACCTTGTTACATTGTTTAATGCATCCAGCGGGGCATCACAACAAAATTAGGCATAATAATGTGTTAATTCCACGACTGTATATATTGGTATCGGTTGATATCGGAATCGGTAATTAAGAGTTGGACAATATCGGGATATCGGCAAAAAAGCCATTATCAGACATCTCTAATTAAAATCCAAGTTCATGATTATTTGTAAAAGCCTTTTGAGAAAACGAAAGGATTTGAAGTGCGGTATGCACTTTTTCCACACAAAAAAACTGTCCTATACTGATTGGTGGCCAATGGATTGGCACATCCCTAGCCAACATGACGCAATACTTCATCGTTCCGAACAAAAAAAACCCGGCCTAAATAAGGGCCTTTTCGGATAATGGTGTATTGTGACAAAAGTGTAAACAACGTTTGTTCAGTATGTTTGAAATACACTAGACCAGGGGTCGGCAACCCGCGGCTCTAGAGCCGCATGCGGCTCTTTAGCGCCGCCCTAGTGGCTCTCTGGAGCTTTTTCAAAAATGTATGAAAAATGGAAAAAGATGAGGGGAAAAAAAATATTTTTTTTGTTTTAATATGGTTTCTGTAGGAGGACAAACATGACACAAACCTCCCTAATTGTTATAAAGCACACTGTTTATATTAAACATGCTTCACTGATTCGAGTATTTGGCGAGCGCCGTTTTGTCCTACTAATTTTGGCGGTCGATGAACTCACCGTAGTTTGTTTACATGTATAACTTTCTCCGACTTTCTAGGACGTGTTTTATGCCACTTCTCCTTTTGTCCACCAAACTATTAAGGTTGTGCATGAAAGGTGAGTTTTGTTGATGTTATTGACTTGTGTGGAGTGCTAATCAGACATATTTGGTCACTGCATGACTGCAAGCTAATCGATGCTAACATGCTATTTAGGCTAGCTATATGTATATATTTCATCATTATGCCTCATTTGTAGCTATATTTGAGGTCATTTAGTTTCCTTTAAGTCCTCTTAATTCAATGTATATCTCATGACACACTATCTATATGTAATATGGCTTTTAATTTTTTGCGGCTCCAGACAGATTTGTTTTTGTATTTTTGGTCTTATATGGCTCCTTCAACATTTTGGGTTGCCGACCCCTGCACTAGACCATGGGTGTCAAACTCTGGCCCACGGGCCAAATTTGGGTCGCCGTGTAATTTCACTTGGCCCTTGAGGCGATATCAAATTAACACTAGAGCTGGCCCGCCGATTATATACAGCGGCGGTGCCGCAATAACACCGCATTCACCGCTAATTCTCATACTTGCCAACCCTCCCGGGAGACTCCCAAATTTCAGTGCCCCACCCGAAAATCATCACGTCCGCTTTTCATCCAGTCCAACGAGTGCTGGCCCAGTCACATAACATATGCGTCTTCTGCACGCACACACAAGTGAATGCAACGCATATTTGATCAACAGCGGTACAGGTTACACTGAGGGTGGCCGTATAAACAAGTTTAACACTGTTACAAATACACGCCACACCGTGAACCCACACCAAACAAGAATGACAAACACATTTCGGGAGAACATCCGCACCGTAGCACAACATAAACACAACAGAACAAATACCCAGAATCCTTTGCAGCACTAACTCTGCCGGGACGCTACAAGGTGGCATATATTTCTAACATTGTTAAAGTTGTTTATACGGCCACCCTCAGTGTAACCTGTGCCGCTGTTGATCAAGTATGCTTTGCATTCACGTGTGTGTGCGTACAGAAGCCGCACATATCTTGTGACTGGGCCAGCACGTTGTTAAAATGGATGAAGGTGGCGGTATAGCTCGGTTGGTAGAGTGGCCGTGCCATCAACCTGAGGGTTGCAGGTTCGATCCCCGCTTCCGCCATCCTAGTCACTGCCGTTGTGTCCTTGAGCAAGACACTTTACCCGCCTGCTCCCAGTGCCACCCACACTGGTTTAAATGTAACTTAGATATTGGGTTTTCACTATGTAAAGCGCTTTGAGTCACTAGAGAAAAGCGCTATATAAATATAATTCACTTCACTTCACTTCATGAAAAGCGGACGTGACCACAGCTCGTAGAGGACGTTAAAGGCAGTGCCTTAAGGCACACCCCCAAGACTGTGAACTACGAGATATAATGACTGATGAACCCCTTCGTTCCATAATGAAGGTTGCCTCAGCTCAAAGCCTGAGCCCCGACATTAATGAACTAGCATCCAAGAAAAGATGGCAGGTATCTGGCTTGGGCACATCAGATTAGATCAGTGTGTTGAAAACTGAGCAGTTTAAAGTCCTGAATGGTTGGTTTATTCATTGTTATTTTATTTTCAAATTTATTAGCCTGTGGAAAAAGTTACTGTTGATATTTACGTCAGAAGGCTGCAAATAGAAAAGAGGCATTCAATTTTTATTTAAATTGCATTTGATATGCCATTGATATTTTTTAATTATTATTATTATTATTTGAAACTCGATTTTGCATGTCACTATAAAGTTATATATAGTTGCTTGTTCAATATTCAATGCAAAACTTGTTTGGGTCCCTATCAAAAAGGTTAATTTGTTCAACCTTGGCCCGCGGCTTTGTTCAGTTTTAAATTTTGGCCCACTCTGTATTTGAGTTTGACACCCCTGCACTAGACCATTACCATTATACTGTACTTTTATGACTAACTTGTCCTCATTTATGTGTGTGTGTGTGTGTGTGTGTGTGTGTGTGTGTGTGTGTGTGTGTGTGTGTGTGCGTGTGCGAGACGCCTGAATACATATGTCAGAGCCCCTTTTCATAAGGGAGTGTTCTGCAAAGGTTTAACTGCCTCATTTGGTCCGCTCCGCATCAACCATATTGCTTTTGTCGTTTCCCTCCCACTGAAGGCAAACCGTGTCCAACTTCCTTTCTGGATATTTTCGGGGGCATCTGTGCCGTTCTGAAATATGTAACATTTTCCACTAAATTTCTCCACATGCGACATGACTTGGAAGGATGTTGTTAAATGGGACTATTTCACAGGCTGGCATATAGGCCAACGCCTCCAGGGCAGCTGTGTTTTTCCACTGTGGGATGCATATGGAAAGATCCTACAGGGCCACCTTTTAATGTTTATTAAAGGGGCCCTATGCTACATTTTCAACTTTTTAGAATGATGTATGTGTTTAAAATGTTGTTCAGTGGCCTTGTGGTTAGAGTGTCCGCCCTGAGATCGGTAGGTCGTGAGTTCAAACCCCGGCCAAGTCATACCAAAGACTGTAACAATGGGACCCATTACCTCCCTGCTTGGCACTCACAAGGGTTGAAATTGGGGGGTTAAATCACCAAAATGATTCCCGAGCGTGGCCACCGCCGCTGCTCACTGCTCCCCTAACCTCCCGGTCCCCAAAAGCGAACACTCAGCATAAACTATGGACAGGGCAAAAACGCCCTAACTGTGGCATGAACAAAACTAAACTTACTTGACAAGGCATGAAGCAAACAATCGAATGACACAAGCAACGACGCCAGGCCGACTGACCGGCAAAGACAGGCATAAATACTGGTCTCTTGATTAGTGACAGGTGTGTCCCGAACGCAAGAGGCAGGTGAAAATAATAAGTTGTCTTGGAAACTAAAACAAACAAGGGTGCACAAAAACAGGAACTAATAGAGTCTTAAAACTAACAGAAAATAACAAAAACATGATACAGACCACAGATCTTGACAGTGCGTGTGTATCAGTGGTACTTTAACTTTAACCAACTTTAGGTGCCATAATCCTTTGACCCATTGTATTAGTAACGCAGTCCCATCCCAGCATGTCGGCCAAAATGAGAAGAATGCAAATTTACTATGTACACAACTTGACATTTATGGAGTATTTTTTCTTAAAGGCCTACTGAAACCCACTACTACCGACCACGCAGTCTGATAGTTTATATATCAATGATGAAATCTTAACATTGCAACACATGCCAATATGGCCGGGTTAGCTTACTAAAGTGCAATTTTAAATTTTGCGCGAAATATCCTGCTGAAAACGTCTCGGTATGATGACGTCTGCACGTGACGTCACGGATTGTAGAGGACATTTTGGGACAGCATGGTGGCCAGCTATTAAGTCGTCTGTGTTCATCGCAAAATTCCACAATATTCTGGACATCTGTGTTGGTGAATCTTTTGCAATTTGTTCAACGAACAATGGAGACAGCAAAGAAGAAAGCTGTAGGTGGGAAGCGGTGTTGTGCCAGATAACGCACCCCGCCGTAGAATGCACCCCTTGACTGTTGTGCCGGATAACACAGCCGGTGTTTCATTGTTTACATTCCCGAAAGATGACAGTCAAGTTTTACCATTGGCCTGTGGAGAACTGGGACAACAGAGACTCTTACCAGGAGGACTTTGAGTTGGATACGCAGACACGGTACCGTGAGTACGCATGCAGCTGCGGCTTCCAAACATTTGATCGCTTGCCCGTACGTGCGTGCCGCTATGTGCATGTCACGTACGTAACTTTGAAGACTTTGGGGAAATATATGTACTGTATGAACTTTGGGGAGGTGAACGGTACTTTGGGCTGTGGAATTGAGTGTGTTGTGCAGGTGTTTGAGTTGTATTGGCGGGTTATATGGACGGGAGGGGGAGGTGTTTGTTATGCGGGATTAATTTGTGGCATATTAAATATAAGCCTGGTTGTGTTGTGGTTAATAGAGTATATATATGTCTTGTGTTTATTTACTGTTTTAGTCATTCCCAGCTGAATATCAGGTCCCACCCGCCTCTCACAGCATCTTCCCTATCTGAATCGCTCCCACTGCCCTCTAGTCCTTCACTCTCACTTTCCTCATCCACAAATCTTTCATCCTCGCTCAAATTAATGGGGGAATCGTCGCTTTCTCGGTCCTAATCGCTCTCGCTGCTGGTGGCCATGATTGTAAACAATGTGCAGATGTGAGGAGCTCCACAACCTGTGACGTCACACGCATATATGTCTGCTACTTCCGGTACAGGCAAGGCTTTTTTTTATCAGCGACCAAAAGTTGCGAACTTAATCGTCGATGTTCTCTACTAAATCCTTTCAGCAAAAATATGGTAATATCGCGAAATGATCAAGTATGACACATAGAATGGACCTGCTATCCCCGTTTAAATAAGAAAATCGCATTTCAGTAGGCCTTTAAAGGGGAACATTATCACAATTTCAGAAGGGTTAAAACCATTAAAAATCAGTTCCCAGTGGCTTATTTTATTTTTCGAAGTTTTTTTCAAAATTTTACCCATCACGCAATATCCCTAAAAAAAGCTTCAAAATGCCTGATTTTAACCATCGTTATATACACCCGTCCATTTTCCTGTGACGTCACATAGTGATGCCAATACAAACAAACATGGCGGATAGAACAGCAAGTTATAGCGACATTAGCTCGGATTCAGACTCGGATTTCAGCGGCTTAAGCGATTCAACAGATTACGCATGTATTGAAACGGATGGTTGTAGTGTGGAGGCAGGTAGGGAAAACGAAATTGAAGAAGAAACTGAAGCTATTGAGCCATATCGGTTTGAACTGTATGCAAGCGAAACCGACGAAAACGACACGACAGCCAGCGACACGGGAGAAAGCGAGGACGAATTCGGCGATCGCCTTCTAACCAACGATTGGTATGTGTTTGTTTGGCATTAAAGGAAACTAACAACTATGAACTGGGTTTACAGCATATGAAATACATTTGGCAACAACATGCACTTTGAGAGTGCAGACAGCCCATTTCAGGCGCGCTAAGAACATATATTTTTCCACGGTTTCAGCATTTTAAATGTGCTGTTTTTGATTGAAAAAAATACATGTTTTTAAGCTAAATTATTGGTAAACACAGTTTATGTATAATAATTTACGTAAAACCGCGAGTAATGAATAACGTTTTCATCAATTAATATATTCTGTAGACATACCCTCATCCGCTCTCTTTTCCTGAAAGCTGATCTGTCCAGTTTTGGAGTTGATGTCAGCAGGCCAGGGAAGCTATGGTCGATATTCTTCTCTTGATCATCTTCGGTGGCATAAGGGACGGTAGAAGCGATGTGAGCCAAGACATCCAGGGGGTTTAGCTCGCTCGTCTGCGGGAACAAACTGCCGCCATAGCTTGCCGTGCTACCGAGGTCCTTTGTCCCTGAATAGCTCACACACTCCGGTAGATTCAATGGGGGTCTGGCGGCAGATTTCTTTGACTTTATCGTTGGAAATGCATCTGCTTTGAGTGTCGCAGGATATCCACACATTCTTGCCATCTCTGTCGTAGCACAGCTTTCGTCGGATGGCGGATTGCTTCTCGATGTGACGTCACAACCGAGAGCGAATATTAGAAAGGCGTTTAATTCGCCAAAATTCACCCATTTAGAGTTCGGAAATCGGTTACAAAAATATATGGTCTTTTTACTGGGTATATATTGACGCTTACATAGGTCTGGTGATAATGTTCCCCTTTAAGAGGTTAATACTTGGTGAACTCATCACGCGGGCCGGATGACACCTGTTCGCGGGCATGATCCGGCCCGTGGGCCGTAGGTTTGACACCCCCGATGTAAAGCATTGCCTGTAGAGTTGACAAGGGTTTGATATCGGTCACAGCTTGGCCCCTGGAACAGATGCACTTTTCTACAACATTCCCTCTCTTTGCCAGTCCTAATCAAATCAGCCGTTGCCTAAGTCTTGCTCACAGCCTTTCTTCCATTCCAAGCACTCCCGTCTTCTCCTCCACAGACCGCAATGTGACTTCTCGCAGCACGAGGACCCGGACGGACGGATGGAGGGAAGGGGGGCGGGGGCCCGTCCGCGAGAGGGCCGGTCATTGGTTAAAAGGCAGGAAACACGGTCGACGTCATTGGCTGTCAGCTCTCAGCAAAGAGTTCTCTCTCTCTTTCTCTCTTTCTCTCTTTCTCTCTTTTCCTCTCTCTCCTTCCTTGCATCAGTAGCAGCAGAGTGGTGATGCATGCTGCTTTGTTTTGGTCCTTTCTGCCTGGGAGACTTTTGGACCAGGATTGAACGTACAAGTAAGTTTTCTTTCATTGTGGATAGCGACGGTAGTGAAGGTGTAGCAGCAGGGGGAGGCGGAGGACCGTGCAGCTGCAATGCTTCACTTGCACCGAAAAGCTCAAGGACTCGCTCTACCTCCTCCGCCCGAAATGTGTGTGACTTTCAGGGGTCACGCTCCGAATTGTGTCACGAGCCCCGAGGGGGCCAACGCACTTCCAGTGTCTCCGCCTTGACGGCAGCTAAAAAGTTGCGTGGTGTCGTGCGGATACCGACTGCGGCTGGATGGAAGTTCATGCTTATCAAACTGGTTTGAAAGTGTACACTCATGTATTGTGCGCTCGGCCTCACGTCATCCTCATGCAAATAGACGCTGCTCTCAGCTGCACGGCCCCTTGTGCCACCTGTGCGTAATCACCTGCTGATGAAGTTGTGTTATTCACGGCCTCTTCTAATGCCGCAATCAAGCTGCCATTGTGCAGGGGACAACAGGTCAAGACCGGGCTTTCATATTTTGTCGTGAGAAGAAGAAAGCACTGCCGACTTTGATGGTCAAACGGTCAAATGGTCGCAAGGTAATGTCAACCACTCAGAAATAATGCCTGGGTGGATTTATTTGAAGTTGTCCATACAGAACACACCCAGCTCAACTGGCTGGACCACTGGTTGTTATCATATTTTCAAGTGTATTTATTTTAATCTACCAGCATATTTGAAATGTTTGCATCATCCTACCCTCTAAGACACTCTCAATATCCCACATTTACTGTCCCTACTGTATGTAAAGAGCTGGCCCGGAGGTCCTTTTCTTTTAGACTGGAATCATCTGTCAGGTTTTTTATCAACCATTGGTCCCTTCAAAGCAGTAACGTGCGGTGAGGTTGATGGCTGGTGAGGCACTGACTTCATCACAGTCAGATTTACAAACATATGAACCCTAAAGAGTATCTTATTCACCATTTGATTGGCAGCAGTTAACGGGTTATGTTTAAAAGCTCATACCAGCATTCTTCCCTGCTTGGCACTCAGCATCAAGGGTTGGAATTGGGGGTTAAATCACGAACAATGATTCCCGGGCGCGGCGCCGCTGCTGCCCACTGCTCCCCTCACCTCCCAGGGGGTGAACAAGGGGATGGGTCAAATGCAGACGACACATTTCATTACACCTAGTGTGTGTGTGACAATCATTGGTACTTTAACTTTACACATACAAACTGTAGCACACAAAAAAGCACATTTGATTAAAAAAAAACGTTATTATGGTCTTACCTTTACTTATAAATTAAGTCCATGCGCTGCAACTAAAGCCCTCACTTAAACTTTCCACGTGCAAGATTGAATCTATTTAAAAAAGTGTAACCGAGGGTTTATAAATGTCGCCTATAATGTGTGAAACTACAAAATAACAAACACGGAGGCTCCAGTTTACACGAAGACCACTTTATTTACTTTCTTTCAAAAACCTCCGCAAAGTGTCATCACTTCCGCTCTTAGCGCCTTCAAAATAAGAGCTCAAGTCATATACTGTATAACAGCGCATAACAGGAACTTAACATCACAAAGAGGAAAGCCCATGAAAATAGGTTACTAAAGTTATTTAATAAGAAGCCAAAAAGTGCAAAAACAATAATGTTCGTGTTGGAGGAGTTGTGAATTAGATACACCTGCAGTCTGCAGGTGTACCTAATGTTGTGTCCCTGCAGTCTTTCACAACTCCTCCAACACCAACATTATTGTTTTTGCACTTTTTGGCTTCTTATGAAATAACTTTTTTAAATAGATTCAATCTTGCACGTGGAAAGTTTAAGTGTGGGCTTTAGTTGATATAACAATTCTACGGCGGGGGTGCAGGAGGCGGGATTACTGGAGCCTCAGCCAGTGCGTCTTTTGCAGCAGTTTTATGATCGCTCAGCACAAGAAATACGTTACACACATACAGTTGTTGACAAAATACACTGTACATTATATACCTCAGCTAACTAAACTATGGAAATGTATAATATAGTTCATATAGCAATACAGTCTCACTGCACAGCAGGCCAGCAGTTAGCCCAGTCTGGAATCCATGTTGAGGCACTGAGTGACGTGCCTCAACTGGCTGCTGATCACCGCACCGTCTCTTCTCAGTATTTGAACGGCAAATGTGAAAATTCAGTGATTTTGAATAAGAATAATCTAAAACTGGTGAAGTTAAATGGAAAATAACTTTATAGTGTAATCACTGGATACATATAACAATTTAATTACTTTTTTTTCTTTTTACATTTTTTTTCTTTCCATGATGCAGTGACTGCACGTCACTGCTTCAAAGTGTCTCTTTTTGTTAATTTTAAAACGGAATGCCACTGTATGTAGTCTGTCCTTGGTTGGAATTGAATTTAGAATTGAATACTATGATGTTGGATCCACTATGGACTGGACTCTCACAATATTATGTCAGACCCACTCAACATCCATTGCATTCGGTCTCCCCTAGAGGGGGGAGGGTTACCCACATATGCGGTCCTCTCCAAGGTTTCTCATAGTCATTCACATCGACGTCCCACTGGGATGAGTTTTTCCTTGCCCTTATGTGGGCTCTGTACCGAGGATGTCGTTGTGGCTTGTGCAGCCCTTTGAGACACTTGTGATTTAGGGCTATATAAATAAACATTGATTGATTGATTGATTGAATTGAATAATATTGGTGACACTTTAGTATGGGGAACACATGTTCACCATTCATTTGTTGCATATTAACATGCAAATTAGTAACATATTGGCTCTTAATTAGTCATTATTAAGTACTAATTAATGCCTTATTCTACATGGCCTTATTATACAATACAACCAGTAAGCCATTAACCAAGAATCTTACCTCAATAACCTCAGAATTATTGCTTATTAGTAGAGATGTAATGCATTTATCGGCCGATAAAAGAGATAAAGAGTGATGTCGCCAGGCTGACTGCCTGGCAACTACAGGCTTAAATAGTGATGACATGATTAGTGAAAACAGGTGCGTGACTCAAAATGTGAAAACGTGAGACAGGTGCGTGACATTTATCGGCCGATAAATGCATTAAAATGTAATATCGGAAATTATCAGTATCGTTTTTTTTAATTATCAGTATCGTTTTTTTGTGTTTTTTATTTTTTATTAAATCAACATAAAAAACACAAGATACACTTACAATTAGTGCACCAACCCAAAAAAAACCTTCCTCCCCCATTTACACTCATTCACACTCATTCACACAAAAGGGTTGTTTCTTTCTGTTATTAATATTCTGGTTCCTACATTATATATCAATATATATCAATACAGTCTGCAGGAATACAGTCCGTAAGCACACATGATTGTGCGTGCTGCTGGTCCACTAATAGTACTAACCTTTAACATTTAATTTGACTCATTTTCATTGATTACTAGTTTCTATGTAACTGTTTTTATATTGTTTTACTTTCTTTTTCTCACGACTTGGACTTTGGCCTGGTTTGTTTTCCCATGGTGCAAATGATTTGGACCGGACATGGCGTGAAGGTAAATACATATTTAATTTTAACACTCAAAAAAGGAATAAACAAAAGGCGCGCACAAGGGCGGAAGTACAAAACTTGACTATAAAAACAAAAACTCGCACAAAGGCAGAACTATGGACAAAAAAACCAAAAGACACTAACTGTGGCATTAATCAACAAAACTTACTTGCGATTACGTGAACAGGGCAGCATGGACTATGATCATGAAACAGAGTGCCAGGAGTGTGTCAAGAGTGATGTCGCCAGGCTGACTGCCTGGCTACTACAGGCTTAAATAGTGATGACATGATTAGTGAAAAAAGGTGCGTGACTCAAAATGTGAAAACGTGAGACAGGTGCGTGACATGACGATGTGAACCAGGTGAAACTAATGGTTACTATGGTGACAAAGGGAGTGAAGACAAGAACTAAAAAGTGTCCAAAAACCAAGCAAAACATAACTAAACAAAACATGATCACAGACATGACACTTTTTTATTCAAGAAAATGTTTTAATTTATTTATCTTATTTTATTTTATTAATTTTTTTTTTAAAGTACCTTATCTTCACCATACCTGGTCATCCAAATTAGGCATAATAATGTGTTAATTCCACGACTGTATTTATCGGTTGATATCGGTATCGGTAATTAAAGAGTTGGACAATATCGGAATATTGGATATCGGCAAAAAGTCATTATCGGACATCCCTACTTATTAGTAACCCTAACCCTCACCCTAACCCTTATATGTCCCCCTAGTGTCCAAATAACTCTAAATTAAGTCTTTGTTACTTTAATAAGCAAATAATTAATGCTGAATATGTTCCCCATACTAAAGTGTTACCATAATATTATATTTATTTTACTGCATTATATGTTATTCTAGTGTAAATTGCAAAATGTGATTGTCTGTAATTGTTTGTTGTGTAACTTGGCCTGTGTTGTATTGTGTTCATTTTAAATGTCTTTGGTCCCCCTTGAAAGCGAGATGCAGCATCTCAAGGGGTTTTCTATTCATAAAATTCAAATGCTTCAAGTTTGGAGCAACAAACCTTTTTTCCGCAGATTTCTAAAAACAGATGAGTGTTCCGGTCATATCGGAGATTGTTTTTGTAGTAGGTACTTGTCATATCGAGGATCTTGGACTGGCGTTATTGTTGTAGGTCCTTGTCACATCGAGGATCTCGGACTAGCGTTATTGTTGTAGGTCCTTGTCACATCGAGGATTTTGGACTAGCGTTATTGTTGTAGCTCCTTGTCATATCGAGGATCTTGGACTAAGGATTTTGTCGTAGGTCTTTGTCAAATTGAAAATCTTGGACTAGTGTTTTTGTAGTAGGTCCTTGTCATATCGAGGACCTTGGACTGGCGTTATTGTTGTAGGTCCTTGTTATATCGAGGTGGATCTTGGACTGGCGTTTTTTTGAGTAGGTTCTTGTCATATCAAGGAGCTTCGACTAAGGTTTTTGTTGTAGGTCCTTGACAAATTAAGGATCTTGGACTAGCGCTTTTGTTGTAGGACCTTGTCATATTGAGGATCTTGGATTATCGTTTTTGTTGTATGTCCTTGTCCCATCGAAGATTTTTGAATCACGTTTTTGTTGTAGGTCCTTGACAAATTAAGGATCTTGGACTAGCGCTTTTGTTGTAGGACCTTGTCATATTGAGGATCTTGGACTATCGTTTTTGTTGTATGTCCTTGTCACATCGAAGATTTTTGAATCACGTTTTTGTTTTAGGTCCTTGTCATATTAAGGACTTGGATTAGCGTTATTGTTGTAGGTCCTTGTCACATTCAGGATCTTGGACTAGCATTTTTGGAGTAGGTTCTTGTCATATCAAGGACCTTGGATGAAGGTTTTTGTTGTAGGAGATTGTCAAAACGAAAATCTTAGACTAGCGTTTTTGAGTAGGTTCTTGTCATATCAACGACCTTGGACTATGGTTTTTGTTGTAGGTCCTTGTCAAATTGAAAATCTTGGACTAGCATTTTTGGAGTAGGTTCTTGTCATATCAAGGAGCTTCGACAAAGGTTTTTGTTGTAAGTCCTTGACAAATTAAGGATCTTGGACTAGCGCGTTTGTTGTAGGACCTTGTCATATTGAGGATGTTGGACTATCGTTTTTGTTGTATGTCCTTGTCACATCGAAGATTTTTGAATCACGTTTTTGTTTTAGGTCCTTGACATATCAAACATTTTTGAACGTTTTTGTTGTAAGTCCTTGTCATATTAAGGACTTGGATTAGCGTTATTGTTGTAGGTCCTTGTCACATTCAGGATCTTGGACTAGCATTTTTGTAGTAGGTTCTTGTCATATCAAGGACCTTGGACGAAGGTTTTTGTTTTAGGAGATTGTCAAAACGAAAATCTTGGACTAGCGTTTTTGAGTAGGTTCTTGTCATATCAAGGACCTTGGACTAAGGTTTTTGTTGTAGGTCCTTGTCAAATTAAAAATCTTGGACTGGCGTTTTTGGAGTAGGTTCTTGTCATGGCAAGGACCTTGAACTAAGGATTTTGTCGTAGGTCCTTGTCATATCAAGGATCTTGGACTGGCGCTTTTGTTGTAGGTCCTTGTCATATTGAGGGTCATGGACTATTGTTTTTGTTGTAGGTCCTTGTCATATCGAAGATTTTTGAATAGCATTTTTGTTTTAGGTCCTTGACTTATCGAACATTTTTGAACAACGATTTTGTTGTAGGTCCTTGTCATATCGAGGATCTTGGACTAGCGTTATTGTTGTAAGTCCTTGTCATATTGAGGATCTCGGACTAGCGTTTTTGGAGTAGGTTCTTGTCATATCAAGGACCTTGGACTAAGGTTTTTGTTGTAGGTCCTTGTCAAATTGAAAATCTTGGACTAGCGTTTTTGGAGTAGGTTCTTGTCATATCAAGGAGCTTCGACTAAGGTTTTTGTTGTAGGTCCTTGACAAATGAAGGATCTTGGACTAGCGCTTTTGTTGTAGGACCTTGTCATATTGAGGATCTTGGACTATCATTTTTGTTGTATGTCCTTGTCACATCGAAGATTTTTGAATCACGTTTTTGTTTTAGGTCCTTGACATATCAAACATTTTTGAACGTTTTTGTTGTAGGTCCTTGTCATATAAAGGACTTGGATTTGCGTTATTGTTGTAGGTCCTTGTCACATTCAGGATCTTGGACTAGCATTTTTGTAGTAGGTTCTTGTCATATCAAGGACCTTGGACGAAGGTTTTTGTTTTAGGAGATTGTCAAAACGAAAATCTTGGACTAGCGTTTTTGAGTAGGTTCTTGTCATATCAAGGACCTTGGACTAAGGATTTTGTCGTAGGTCCTTGTCAAATTAAAAATCTTGGACTGGCGTTTTTGGAGTAGGTTCTTGTCATGGCAAGGACCTTGAACTAAGGATTTTGTCGTAGGTCCTTGTCATATCAAGGATCTTGGACTGGCGCTTTTGTTGTAGGTCCTTGTCATATTGAGGGTCATGGACTATTGTTTTTGTTGTAGGTCCTTGTCATATCGAAGCTTTTTGAATAGCATTTTTGTTTTAGGTCCTTGACTTATCGAACATTTTTGAACAACGATTTTGTTGTATGTCCTTGTCATATCGAGGATCTTGGACTAGCGTTATTGTTGTAAGTCCTTGTCATATTGAGGATCTCGGACTAGCGTTTTTGGAGTAGGTTCTTGTCGTATCAAGGACCTTAGACTAAGGTTTTTGTTGTAGGTCCTTGTCAAATTGAAAATCTTGGACTAGCGTTTTTGGAGTAGGTTCTTGTCATATCAAGGAGCTTCAACTAAGGTTTTTGTTGTAGGTCCTTGACAAATTAAGGATCTTGGACTAGCGCTTTTGTTGTAGGACCTTGTCATATTGAGGATCTTGGACTATCGTGTTTGTTGTAGGTCCTTGTCACATCGAAGATTTCTGAATCGCGTCTTTGTTTTAGGTCCTTGACATATCGAACATTTTTGAACAACGTTTTTGTTGTAGGTCCTTGTCATATCAAGGACCTTGGACTAAGGTTGTTGTTGTAGGTCCTTGTCAAATTGAAAATCTTGGACTAGCGCTTTTGTTGTAGGTCCTTGTCATATTGAGGATCTTGGACTATTGTTTTTGTTGTAGGTCCTTGTCATATTGAAGATTTTTTAATAGCGTTTTTATTTTAGGTCCTTGGCATATGGAACATGAAAAACACTTTTGTTGTAGGTCCTTGTCATATCGAGGATCTTGGACTAGCGTTATTGTTGTAGGTCCTTGTCATATCAAGGATCTTGGACTAGTGTTTTTGGAGTAGGTTCTTGTCATATCAAGGACCTTGGACTTCGGTTTTTGTTGTAGGTCCTTGTCAAATTAAAAAAAATCTTGGACTAGCGTTTTTGGAGTCGGTTCTTGTCATGGCAAGGACTTTAAACTAAGGTTTTTGTTGTAGGTCCTTTTCATATCAAGAATCTTGGACTAGTGTTTTTGTTGTAGATCCTGGTCATATTGAGGATCTTGGACTGTCGTTTTTGTTGTAGGTCCTTGTCATATCGGAGATTTTTTAATAGCGTTTTTGTTTTAGGTCCTTGACATATCGAACATTTTTGAACAACGTTTTTGTTGTAGGTCCTTGTCATATCGAGGATCTTGGACTAGCGTTTATGGAGTAGGTTCTTGTCATGGCAAGGACCTTAAACTAAGGTTTTTGTCGTAGGTCCTTGTCATATCAAGAATCTTGGACTAGTGTTTTTGTTGTAGGTTCTGGTCATATTGAGGATCTTGGACTGTCGTTTTTGTTGTAGGTCCTTGTCATATCGAAGATTTTTGAACAGCGTTTTAGTTTTAGGTCAAAAGTTAAAAATTAAAGTACCACTGATAGTCACACACACACTAGGTGTGGTGAAATTACTCTGCATCTGACCCATCCCCTTGTTCCACCCCCTGGGAGATGAGGGGAGCAGTGAGCAGCAGCGGTGGCTGCGCTCGGGAATAATTTTGGTGATTTAACCCCCAATTCCAACCCTTGATGCTGAGGTAATGGGTCCCATTTTTATAGTCTTTGGTTTGAACTCACGACCTACCAATTTCAGGGCGGACACTAACCACAAGGCCACTGAGCAGGTCCTTGACATTTTTGAACAACGTTTTTGTTGTAGGCCCTTGTCATTTTGAGGATCTTTCAATAGCATTTTTGTTCTTGGGCCTTGTTGATAAAACCTTTTTGAATCGCATTTTTGATGTGCGTCATTGCCGTAGAAAATATTTTCTATTAGCGTTTTTGTTCTAATATCTTTGAATGGGGTTTTTGTTTTAGGTCCTTATCACATTGAGGCTCTTTGACTAGTGTTTTTGTTAGACTTAGACAAACTTTAATGATCCACAAGGGAAATTGTTCCACACAGTAGCTCAGTTACAAAACATGAAAAGGATAAGGATGGAAAGGATAATGCACAAAAAGGGGGCGGAAACAAAAGGTATAAAGAAGACTAAAAATATAAAATATAAAAATAGGTCCTTATCGTATTGAGGATCTTTGACTAGTGTTTTTGATGTTAGGTTCCTTTAAACAAAAGTTTTACTGTGATATAAAGGATATTTGAGTATCATTTTTGCAGTTGGTTCCTTGAAGCAACAGATTGTTACTCTAATAAAGAGAAGCTTTGACTAGCAATGTAGTTGTAGGTCCTTGTCATATTGAGGATCTTTAAACAGCGTTTTTGTCGTAGGTCCTTGTCATATGGAAGATATTGTTATCCTCGATAAGACAAGAGCACTCATCTCTTTTTGGGAATCTGCTGAAAAACGTTATCACACCAAACTTGAAGTGTTTGTCGAGTGTGACGTCAATAATTGTTGATTAACGCATTGCTCCCTATGTGGTCAACATAAAAACAACAATCATATCGAGGATCTTTGACTAACGTTTTTGTTATAGGTCGTTGTTGTATTGAAAATTTTTGAATTGTGTTTTCATTGTACGTCTTTGTCATATCGAAGATTTTTGATGAGTGTTCTTTTCCTAGGTCCGTGTCATGTCAAGGATCTTTGACTAACGTTTTTGTTGTAGGTCCTTGTTGTATCGAAATTTTTTGAATTGTGTTTTCATTGTAGGTCTTTGTCATATCGAAGATTTTTGATGAGCGTTCTTTTCCTAGGTCCGTGTCATGTCAAGGATCTTTGACTAAAGTTTTTGTTATAGGTCCTTGTATCAAAAATTTTTGAATTGTGTTTTCGTTGTAGGTCGTTGTCATATAAAATATTTTTGATGAGCGTTCTTTTCCAAGGTCCTTGTCATGTTAAGGATCTTTGACTAACGTTTTGTCATGTCAAGGATCTTTGTCTAGCGTTTTTGTAGTATGTCCTTGTCATATTTTTGATTAATGTTCTTTTCCAAGGTCCTTGTCATGTGAAGGATCTTTGACGAATGTTTTTGTTGTAGGTCCTTGTCATATCAAACGTTTTTTAATTGCGTTTTTGTTGTAGGGCCTTGTCGTATCCGACATTTTTGATTAGCGTTCCTTTCCAAGGTCCTTGTCATGTCAAGGATCTTTGACTAAAATTTTTGTTGTAGTCCTTGTCAATCGAACATTTTGTAATTGCATTTTCGTTGTAGGTCCTTGTCATATCGGGCATTTTTTAATTGTGTTTTCGTTGTAGGTCCTTGTCATAGCAAAGATTTTTGATTAGCGTTCTTTTCCTAGGTCCGTGTCATGTCAAGGATCTTTGACTAACGTTTTTGTTGTAGGTCCTTGTCATATCGAACATTTTGTAATTGCATTTTCGTTGTAGGTCCTTGTCATATCGGAAATTTTTTAATTGTGTTTCCGTTGTAGGTCCTTGTCATATCAAAGATTTTTGATTAGCGTTCTTTTCCTAGGTCCGTGTCATGTCAAAGATCTTTGACTAACGTTTTTGTTGTAGGTCCTTATCATATCGAAACCATTTTAATTGCGTTTTCGTAGTAGGGCCTTGTCATATCAAAGATTTCTGATTAGCGTTCTTTTCCTACAGGTCTTTGTCATGTCAAGGATCTTTGTCTAGCGTTTTTGTAGTATGACCTTGTCATATTTTTGATTAATGTTCTTTTCCAAGGTCCTTGTCATGTGAAGGATCTTTGACTAATGTTTTTGTTGTAGGTCCTTGTCATATCGAACGTTTTTTAATTGCGTTTTCGTTGTAGGGCCTTGTCATATCCGACATTTTTGATTAGCGTTCCTTTCCAAGGTCCTTGTCATGTCAAGGATCTTTGACTAACGTTTTTGATGTAGGTCCTAATCATATCGAAAACATTTTAATTGCGTTTTCATTGTCGGGCCTTGTCATATCAAAGATTTCTGATTAGCGTTCTTTTCCTACAGGTCTTTGTCATGTCAAGGTTCTTTGACTAACGTTTTTGTTGTAGGTCCTTGTCATATCGAACATTTTGTAATTGTGTTTTCGTAGTAGGGCCTTGTCATATCAAAGATTTCTGATTAGGGTTCTTTTATATCAAAGATTTTTGATTAGCGTTCTTTTCCTAGGTCCGTGTCATGTCAAGGATCTTTGACTAACGTTTTTGTTGTAGGTCCTTATCATATCGAAAACAGTTTAATTGCATTTTCGTAGTAGGGTCTTGTCATACCAAAGATTTCTGATTAGCGTTCTTTTCCTACAGGTCTTTGTCATGTCAAGGATCTTTGTCTAGCGTTTTTGTAGTATGTCCTTGTCATATTTTTGATTAATGTTCTTTTCCAAGGTCCTTGTCATGTGAAGGATCTTTGACTAATGTTTTTGTTGTAAGTCCTTGTCATATCGAACGTTTTTTAATTGCCTTTTCGTTGTAGGGCCTTGTCATATCCGACATTTTTAATTAGCGTTCCTTTCCAAAGTCCTTGTCATGTTAAGGATCTTTGACTAACGTTTTTGTTATAGGTCCTTGTCGTATCGAACGTTTTTTAATTGCGTTTTCGTTGTAGGGCCTTGTCATATCCGACATTTTTAATTAGCGTTCCTTTCCAAGGTCCTTGTCATGTCAAGGATCTTTGACTAAAATTTTTGTTGTAGTCCTTATCATATCGAACATTTTGTAATTGCATTTTCGTTGTAGGTCCTTGTCATATCGGAAATGTTTTAATTGTGTTTTCGTTGTAGGTCCTTGTCATATAAAAGATTTTTGATTAGCGTTCTTTTCCTAGGTCCGTGTCATGTCAAGGATCTTTGACTAACGTTTTTGTTGTAGGTCCTTGTCATATCGAACATTTTGTAATTGCATTTCCGTTGTAGGTCCTTGTCATATCGGAAATTTTTGAATTGTGTTTTCGTTGTAGGTCTTTGTCATATCAAAGATTTTTGATTAGCGTTCTTTTCCTAGGTCCATGTCATGTCAAGGATCTTGACTAACGTTTTTGTTGTAGGTCCTTGTCATATCGGAAATTTTTGAATTGTGTTTCTGTTGTAGGTCCTTGTCATATCAAAGATTTTTGATTAGCGTTCTTTTCCTAGGTCCGTGTCATGTCAAGGATCTTTGACTAACGTTTTTGTTGTCGGTCCTTGTCATATCGAACATTTTGTAATTGCATTTTCGTTGTAGGTCCTTGTCATATCGGAAATGTTTTAATTGTGTTTTCGTTGTAGGTCCTTGTCATATCAAAGATTTTTGATTAGCGTTTGTTTCCTAGGTTCGTGTCATGTCAAGGATCTTTGACTAACGTTTTTGTTGTAGGTCCTTGTCATATCGAACATTTTTTAATTGCGTTTTCGTTGTAGGTCCTTGTCATATCGGAAATTTTTGAATTGCGTTTCCGTTGTAGGTCCTTGTCGTATCAAAGATTTTTGATTAGCGTTCTTTTCCTAGGTCCGTGTCATGTCAAAGATCTTTGACTAACGTTGTTGTAGGTCCTTGTCATATCGAAAACATTTTAATTGCATTTTCGTAGTAGGGCCTTGTCATACCAAAGATTTCTGATTAGCCTTCTTTTCCTACAGGTCTTTGTCATGTCAAGGATCTTTGTCTAGCGTTTTTGTAGTATGTCCTTGTCATATTTTTGATTAATGTTCTTTTCCAAGGTCCTTGTCATGTGAAGGATCTTTAACTAATGTTTTTGTTGTAGGTCCTTGTCATATCGAACGTTTTTTAATTGCGTTTTCGTTGTAGCGCCTTGTCATATCCGACATTTTTGATTAGCGTTCCTTTCCAAGGTCCTTGTCATGTCAAGGATCTTTGACTAAAATTTTTGTTGTAGTCCTTGTCATATCGAACATTTGTTAATTGTGTTTTCGTTATAGGTCCTTGTCACATCAAAGATTTTTGATGAGCTTTCTTTTTCTAGGTCCTTGTCATGTCAAGAATCTTTGACTAACGTTTTTGTTGTAGGTCCTTGTCAAATCGGAATTTTTTGAATTGTGTTTCCGTTGTAGGTCCTTGTCATATCAAAGATTTTTAATTAGTGTTCTTTTCCTGGTTCCGTGTCATGTCAAGGATCTTTGACTAATGTTTTTGTTGTAGGTCCTTGTCATGTTGCATTTTTGTTGTTGGTCTTTGTCATATCGGAAATGTTTTAATTGTGTTTTCGTTGTAGGTCCTTGTCATATCAAAGATTTTTGATTTGCGTTCTTTTCCTAGGTCCGTGTCATGTCAAGGTTCTTTGACTAACGTTTTTGTTGTAGGTCCTTGTCATATCGAACATTTTGTAATTGCATTTTCGTTATAGGTCCTTGTCATATCGGAAATTTTTTAATTCTGTTTTCGTTGTAGGTCCTTGTCATATAAAATATTTTTGATTAGCGTTCTTTTCCTAGGTCCGTGTCATGTCAAGGATCTTTGACTAACGTTTTTGTTGTAGGTTCTTATCATATCGAAACCATTTTAATTACGTTTTCGTAGTAGGTCCTTGTCATACCAAGGATTTCTGATTAGCGTTCTTTTCCTACAGGTCTTTGTCATGTCAAGGATCTTTGTCTAGCGTTTTTGTAGTATGTCCTTGTCATATTTTTGATTAATGTTCTTTTCCAAGGTCCTTGTCATGTGAAGGATCTTTGACTAATGTTTTTGATGTAGGTCCTTGTCATATCGAACGTTTTTTGATTGCGTTTTCTTGTAGGGCCTTGTCATATCCAACATTTTTGATTAGCGTTCCTTTCCAAGGTCCTTGTCATGTCAAGGATCTTTGACTAAAATTTTTGTTGTAGTCCTTGTCATATCGAACATTTTGTAATTGCGTTTTCGTTGTAGGTCTTTGTCATATCGAACATTTTTTAATTGTGTTTCCGTTGTAGGTCCTTGTTACATCAAAGATTTTTGATGAGCGTTCTTTTTCTAGGTCTTTGTCATGTCAAGGATCTTTGACTAACGTTTTTGTTGTAAGTCCTTGTCATATCGAACATTTTGTAATTGCATTTTCGTTGTAGGTCCTTGTCATATCGGAAATGTTTTAATTGTGTTTTCGTTGTAAGTCCTTGTCATATCAAAGATTTTTGATTAGTGTTCTTTCCCAAGGTCCTTGTCATGTGAAGGATCTTTGACTAATGTTTTTGTTGTAGGTCCTTGTCATATCGAACGTTTTTTAATTGCGTTTTTTCGTTGTAGGGCCTTGTCATATCGAACATTTTGTAATTGCATTTTCGTTGTAGGTCCTTGTTATATCGGAAATGTTTTAATTGTGTTTCCGTTGTAGGTCCTGGTCATATCAAAGATTTTTGATTAGCGTTCTTTTCCTAGGTCCGTGTCATGTCAAGGATCTTTGACTAACGTTTTTGTTGTAAGTCCTTGTCATATCGAACATTTTGTAATTGCATTTCCGTTGTAGGTCCTTGTCATATCGGAAATTTTTTAATTGTGTTTTCGTTGTAGGTCCTTGTCTTATCAAAGATTTTTGATGAGCGTTATTTTTCTAGGTTCTTGTCATGTCAAGGATCATTGACTAATGTTTTTGTTGTAGGTCCTTGTCATATCGGAAATTTTTTAATTGTGTTTTCGTTGTAGGTCCTTGTCTCATCAAAGATTTTTGATGAGCGTTATTTTTCTAGGTCCTTGTCATGTCAAGGATCTTTGACTAACGTTTTTGTTGTAGGTCCTTGTCTAATCGAACATTTTGTAACTACATTTTCGTTGTAGGCCCTTGTCATATCGGAAATGTTTTAATTGTGTTTTCGTTGTAGGGCCTTGTCATATCAAAGATTTTTGATTAGCGTTCTTTTCCTAGGTCCGTGTCATGTCAAGGATCTTTGACTAACGTTTTTGTTGTAGGTCCTTGTCATATCGAACATTTTGTAATTGCATTTTCGTTGTAGGTCCTTGTCATATCGGAAATGTTTTAATTGTGTTTTCGTTGTAGGTCCTTGTCTTATCAAAGATTTTTGATGAGCGTTATTTTTCTAGGTTCTTGTCATGTCAAGGATCTTTGACTAATGTTTTTGTTGTAGGTCCTTGTCATATCGAACGTTTTTTAATTGCGTTTTCGTTGTAGGTCCTTGTCATATCAAACATTTCTGATTAGCGTTCTTTTCTTATAGGTCCTTGTCATGTCAAGGATCTTTGACTAACGTTTTTGATGTAGGTCCTTATCATATCGAAAACATTTTAATTGCGTTTTCATTGTCGGGCCTTGTCATATCAAAGATTTCTGATTAGCGTTCTTTTCCTACAGGTCTTTGTCATGTCAAGGTTCTTTGACTAACGTTTTTGTTGTAGGTCCTTGTCATATCGAACATTTTGTAATTGTGTTTTCGTAGTAGGGCCTTGTCATATCAAAGATTTCTGATTAGGGTTCTTTTATATCAAAGATTTTTGATTAGCGGTCTTTTCCTAGGTCCGTGTCATGTCAAGGATCTTTGACTAACGTTTTTGTTGTAGGTCCTTGTCATATCGAAACCATTTTAATTGCGTTTTCGTAGTAGGTCCTTGTCATATCAAAGATTTCTGATTAGCGTTCTTTTCCTATAGGTCCTTGTCATGTCCAGGATCTTTGTCTAGCGTTTTTGTAGTATGTCCTTGTCATGTCAAGGATCTTTGACTAACGTTTTTGTTGTAGGTCCTTATCATATCGAAACCATTTTAATTGCGTTTTCGTAGTAGGGCCTTGTCATATCAAAGATTTCTGATTAGCGTTCTTTTCCTACAGGTCCTTGTCATGTCCAGGATCTTTATCTAGCGTTTTTGTAGTATGTCCTTGTCATGTCAAGGATCTTTGACTAACGTTTTTGTTGTAGGTCCTTATCATATCGAAACCATTTTAATTGCGTTTTCATAGTAGGGCCTTGTCATATCAATGATTTCTGATTAGCGTTCTTTTCCTACAGGTCCTTGTCATGTCCAGGATCTTTGTCTAGCCTTTTGGTAGTACGTCTTTGCCATATCGAGGCACTTTGACTAGCCTTCTTGTAACAGGTCCCTCTCAAATAAAGGATCTTTGAATATTGTTTCTGGAGTAGAGCATTAAAAACAATTTTGTCTTGTATAGGATATTTGACTAGCATTCCCAATATGGCTGAATCACACATCAGAAAAAGGACAGGGAGAGTTGGCAGCAACACAATAAATATATATTTCTAAACTATTTTTAGTCACTACTAAGTACACTTGGTAAACAGCCAAAGCAACATTTTTTTTCCACTATTGTGCAACTTGCTGGGCACTCTAAGACAAAAAGACCACAAGTTTTTACAACGATGACAACCTTAGGCTGAATAGTAGCTGGAATACGTGTGTCGGACCCAGTGGGGGGGTGGTGGTGTTATTTGCATAACAGGCTACGCCCACCGTGCTTGAACCGCTAAGCTCCGTGGAGATGAAAGCAGCTGTTTGCGTCATGTGTGTATCTTCAGCTTTGATCTATAAGACCTGACTGTGCGTAAATATTTACGCGACTTTAAGGTACCCAGCTGGTTCTCCTTTGCCGGCGATGTGGACAGAGCGGGAGATGCACTGTAGCACTTTGCAGAGGTTAAAGGTCGGGGGCTACATTACAGGAGGGGGTGGGGGGTGGGGGGAGGGGGAGTTGTCTTTGGTGCCAACAAAGTTAAATGTCACATATTTCCCTGAGCCACTCTTGCCATTTTATCAGGGAAGACTCAATGGGAAATTATGTAAGTCACTTATTAAATCATGGCTGTAATAAAAAGAGCATGTTTGTTTTTCTTTCTCTTTATTCACTGGGAAGATCTATCATGAGATGCCGCTTACTATGAAATCCAAGGACCGCCGTGACTTTTGAACTCATGACGGAGCGCCTTTACTTGGTGATGCCTTAAAAGGCATCCGCATACCTGCACAGATAATAGCAGGAGTCTCCGGTTCAAGCAGAGGCAGATTTGAATGTTTTTTCTCGACTCTTTATCACAGTCAAACACCATCCGACCTCACCTCGGTGACTGGAAGACACATTAATTTGTTTCAGGGTGAACCTGTCTCCACCTTGGCCAAGTCATACCAAAGACTATAAAAATGGGCCCCATTACTTCCCTGCTTGGCACTCAGCATCAAGGGTTGGATTTGGGGGTTAAATCCCCAAAAATGATTCCCGGGCGCGGCCACCGCTCCCCTCATACTCCGAATTCGGGAGATTGGGTGTGGTGGTAGCTAGAATTCACTGAAATTCAAGTATTTCTTATATATATAAATAAAAGAAATACTTGAATTTCATTGTTCATTTTTTTACACATATACACACACTAAACACTCTACTCATTGTTGTATTTGAAAGTGCAATGCTTTGCAGCCAGTAGCACAGCCTTTGAAGGAGCATAGGTATGGGAAGCATCTGTGGCAACACTAAATTGGCCCTAGTATGTGAATGTGAGTGTGAATGTTGTCTGTCTATCTGTGTTGGCCCTGCAATGAGGTGGCGACTTGTCCAGGGTGTACCCCGCCTTCCGCCCGATTGTAGCTGAGATAGGCTCCAGCACCCCCCGCGACCCCAAAGGGAATAAGCGGTAGAAAATGGATGGATGGATGGAGTGAATTTAGGGTTGAATTGTCCATCCTCGTTCTATTCTCCGTCAGTATCTTTCTAACCATGCTGAACACCCTCTCTGATGATGCATTGCTAAAGTGCCGTCATCAAATGCACAATAGTCTGGAATCTTCCATCTCTCCCGAGCATACCCCGTCCCCTTCGAGCTGTCCTGGATGAACTGAAATTCTTGTTTCCAATCATTTTGGAACTTGCAAGTGTACTTCTTACTTCTTACTCGTCGTCGCCATGACTGTCTCTTCTTTGTTCTTCTGCTTCGTCTCTGTTATGTTTTTTGGACATAACTACTTGCCGTAGTTTTGAAGCAATGCATGATGGGAATCCGGATGTTGTGTGTCAGTGTTTTAACGTGCCGGCTGGAATAAACACACGCTGAGAAATAGCTCCGTGCCTGCCTACTTTATGGGTTATAGATAAACCTATGGATAACGGAGACATAAATGATATTCTCCTACTTGTTGTGTGTGCAGTTGCGCACTGAGCTCCAAAAGCCGTAGATGTTATAACGTGACTGGACCGGCACGCTGTTTAAATGGAGGAAAAGCAGACGTGACGACAGGCTGTCCTCACTCAGGTCCGGCTGGAAATCGGGAGTAATTCGGGATAATGGTTGTTCCGGGAGATTTTCGGGAGAGGCACTGAAATTCGGGAGTCTCCCGGAAAATTCGGGAGGGTTGGCAAGTAGGCCTCCCCTCCCTGGGGGTGAGGGTGATGGGTCAAATGCACAGGATAATCTCACAACACCTAGTGTGTGTGTGACAATCATTGGTACTTTAACTTAACTTTTAACTTTACAGGCAGTGTTCCAGTAGCATGGTCGTCGCAATCTGCGTGACAGTTTTTTGGGGGTTTTGTGTCGTTTTCCCATGTTTAGTGTTTCTCCCTGACGAGCATTCTTTATTTTTGTTCCACTTCATGTTTTGGTTATGTGACTTTCACCACCCGTTTCTGAGCGCTGTTCTCCACACCTGCTCTTGATTAGTGATCAGGGGAGTCACTTCGTCTCTTATCACTTGTCTATTGTGACTCATGTTAATGGTGTGATTATCTTGTCTGCACTTCGCCTACTGTCTCTGCATCCTGGGGTTATACCAACGGCAACAACCCGCTATCGTGACAATGATTACATTGTAGACTGCTGTACAAGTATACATGTGGCATAAAAAAAATATTTAGTACTACTAGTTCTATTTTATTACTACTAGTTATTACTACTTTTATTACTAGTTCTATTTTATTACTACTAGTTCTACAGTGTTTTGTATATTGTACAGGATTGCTTATTATTTTTATTGGATAGTAGTCTGTTTATTTCAATTGTTAGTTTTTTTCTTTATTACCTCTTGTGTAATTTATTTTTACCCCATATTTGTTCCCAATACCGCACCTTAAGTGGGAGTCCTTAATCTCGTTATATGCAAATATAATGACAATAAAGTCCATTCTATTCTATTCTATTCTAGTATGGGGAACATATTCACCATTAATTAGTTGCTTATTAAAGTAACAAAGACTTAATTTAGAGTTATTTGGACACTAGGGGAACATATAAGGGTTAGGGTTAGGGTTACTAATAAGCAATAATTCTGAGGTTATTGAGGGAAGACTCTTAGTTAATGGCTTACTGGTTGTATAATAAGGCCATGCAGAACAAGGCATTAATAAGTACTTAATAATGACTAATTAAGAGCCAATATGTTACTGATTTGAATGTTAATAAGCAACTAATTAATGCTGAATATGTGTTCCCCATACTAAAGTGTTACCAAAATATTTTATACATTTTTTTTTTTATTCTTCAACATAATTAGAATCAAAACCAGGTTTATTTGCCAAGTATTGTTTAACACTAAAGGAGTTTTGACTTGATAGACTTTGGTCTCTTTGTTCAATGCAAGAAACAAAAGAAAAAAACATAACAACTACAAGCATACTTGCCAACCCTCCCGGATTTTCCGGGAGACTCCCGGAATTCACGCCCCCTCCAGCTCCATGCGGACCTGAGTCCGCTTTCCCACAATATAAACAGCGTGCCTGCCCAATCACGTTATAACTGTAGAATGATGGAGGGCGAGTTCTTGGTTTCTTATGTGGGTTTATTGTTAGGCAGTTTCATTAACGTCCTCCCAGCGTGGCAACAACACACAACAACAGCAGTCACGTTTTCGTCTACCGTAAAGCAGTTCGTCTGCCGTAAACAGCAATGTTGTGACACTCTTAAACAGGACAATACTGCCATCTACTGTACATGCATATGAACATCTAGGGCTTTTAGAGAGTGCAGTGCACAACTGCGCACTCAACAAGGAGACGAAGCAGAATGCATCATCATAGAGGGTGTTCAGCATGGTTAGAAAAATAGTGACAGAGAATAGAACAAGGATGGACAATTCAACCCTTAACTCAACAATGAGTAAATGAGTGTTGTGTGTGTGTAAATAAATGAACACTGAAATTCAAGTATTTCTCTTATATATATATATATATATATATATATATATATATATATATATATATATATATATATATATATATATGTATATATATATATATATATATATATATATATATATATATATATATATATATATATATATGTATATATATATGTATATATATATATATATATGTAATAAAATAAATATATATTTATAGCTACAATTCACTGAAAGTCATATTTCTTATATATATGAAATATTTGACTTGGTGAATTCTAGCTGTAAATATACTCCTCCCCTCTTAAACACGCCCCCAACCACGCCCCGCCCCCAACCACGCCCCCCACCTCCCGAAATCGGAGGTCTCAAGGTTGGCAAGTATGACTACAAGAGAGCACGGTATCGTGGCGGACATCTGCAGCGCCATCTTGATATGAAAACAAGAGGGAAACATTAAAGAACGCAAAGGACGTGAAAATACTTTAAAGGAGCACAGAGTTGATGCAACGAGATGCCACTTCAGAGGCGCTATTTCTACATAAAGCTAGAAATGTCAAACACAATGAAAGACGATAAATAATACGTGTTGCGCACATACCATTGCACCATGCGTGAACAAACAACAAAACTAAAACACCATTTCAACAACTCCACGCTAGCACGACTAGAAACAGGAACAGATACAACCAATTTTTATTTTACTTTTTAAATTTGTTCTCAATTCTGCACACTGCTGCTGGAATTTTAATTTTCCTGAGGGAACTCTCTTGAAGGAATCAATAAAGTACTATTTATCTATCTGACACAGCAACCAAGAGAGTTGACTCCGTCCTAGGCTGCCCACTAGCTCCCTGCCAATGTTCAGTCAGTATCCAGTCCACGCGGATGATCCAGAATCCATCCACGGAGACCGAAGTGTCCGGTACATACTCGTTCAACCAGGGCTCTGTGAAGCTCGTCCGAATTCTCCGTTCTCTCCACGCTGACTTCGGTGTGGCAGAGAGCCAGCAGCTGGTCTCCGGTGGCATGGCTCCCCGGGGCCGGTTACAAAAGTTCACCCAAAAAAACATAAAAAAGAAGCGCAGAGGCCAGGAAAGTCCCACCGCTTGTTGCGCAGTCCCTTCGGGGACCAGAACAAAAAGGCAAAAAACTCACGAAAACAAGAGGGAAACATCTAGAACACAAGAAGCAAGAAGCTGCCACTACAGCGGTGCCAGGTGGTCAACGAAAGTACTGCAGGGGAGTTGTGATATTTTGGGCTGATTAAACTTTAAAAATATATGTATTTTTTATTCATTTATTTATCCATCCATCCATCCATCCATCCATTTTCTACCGCTTGTCCCTTTTGGGGTCATATATATATTTATATTTTTCACCAAATAACATCAATCCATTGCGCTGTAGTAAACAGACAAATTAAAGTCAATTAAAGTTAAAGTACCAATGATTGTGGGGAAATTTGTCCTCTACATTTGACCCATCCCCTTGTTCACCCCCTGGGAGGTGAGGGGAGCAGTGAGCAGCAGAGGTGCCGCGCCCGGGAATCATTTTTGGTGATTTAACCCCCAATTCCAACCCTTGATGCTGAGTGCCAAGCAGGGAGGTAATGGGTCCCAGTTTTATAGTCTTTGGTATGACTCGGCCGGGGTTTGAACTCACAACCTACCGATCTCAGGGCGGACACTCTAACCACAAATGGGTCGTTTCAGAGCTAGTTGCAGAAGGACACAGATTTTTTTGTGGACCCGTAAAGCACATTGAAGAAATGAAAATGAAACAAAAACATAAAAAATGTATAATAGAGCAAAAATGCATATTTAAATGAGGAAAAAGCTGAAATGTTGATACAAATAATGGATAACGATGCGAATAACCATCCATCCATTTTTATTTTTTTATTTTTTTTGGTCCTGTCCGGCTTCTCAGGCAAATCATATAGTTGATGTAGATGCCCATATAGGCTGTTCAGATTTACTTTACAAAAGAGAAGTGTAGGATACTTCTCTTGTTGCCTTATTTGTATTTGACTTTATTAAATGTATTTATATTATCATTTGGTGCAGCCGGGCGGGAGCAGGAGGGGATAGAAAGAGGAAAAAAAGGAAGACAGAGGGGGAAATTGTGGGGACAAGAGGGGGGATTAGACAGAGAGACAACAACAACAACAACAACAGCAAACACAACAATAACAACAACAATAGAGCAACATCAGCAAATACGACATGTACAAATATGATGGTAAAAGTGATAGCAAATAAGCAGTTAGCAAAATAAATAATAATACAGAAATGACAATGAGCATTATTACACTACAAATGGAGCAATACAAATACCAATAGAAATAGCGCTATTGATAATGAACAATACCAATAATTTACCTCTACTAGCAACAATACAGTAGTTCAAATGCAACAATACATATACGTAATGATAACTAGAGATACAAAAGAATGCAGAAAAATGGAGGGGAAGAGAGAGAAGCAACATATATTAACCTTGTAGATTGTTATAGTAATAATAGGTTAAGCTTTGTCAGTGTGCCATGTGTTACCCAGTTTCCCCTAGGGCAGGGGTGTCAAACTCAAATACAAAGTGGGCCAAAATTTAAAACTGAACAAAGCCGCGGGCCAAGGTTGAACAATGAACCTTTTAATAGGGACCCAAACAAGTTTTGCATTGAATATTGAACAAGCAAGGCTTATATAACTTTATAGTGACATGCAAAATCGAGTTTCAAATAATAATAATTCCAAAATATCAATGGCTTATCAAATAAAATTTTAATAAAAATGTAATGCCTCTTTTCTATTTGCAGCCTTCTGAGGTAAATATCAAAATAAACTTTTTCCACAGGCTAATAATACATTTGAAAATAAAATAACAATAATGAATGAATCAAACATGCAAGCCTTAAAGTAGCAAGAGAAAGTGCATGAATAAAACGTTAATTATTGCTCAGTTTGCGACACTGATTTGCTTTAACACTGAGTATGGAACAAGCAACGCTTATATAACTTAATAGTACAAAATCAACTTTCAAAAAACAAACGAAAAAACATCAATGGTATATTAAATAAAAAAAAAAAAAAATGTAATGCCTCTTTTCTATTTGCAGCCTTCTGAGGTAAATATCAACATTAACTTTTTCCACAGGCTAATACATTTGAAAATAAAACAATGAATAAATCAACCATTCAGGCCTTTTTACTGCTCAGTTTGCAACAAACTGATCTAATCTGATGTGCCCAAGCCAGATACCTGCCATCTTTTCTGGGATGCTAGTTCATTAATGTCGGGGCTCAGGTGGGCGGGGTTTGGTGGTATATTGTAGCGTCCCGGAAGAGTTAGTGCTGCAAGGGGTTCTGGGTATTTGTTCTGTTGTGTTTATGCTGTGTTACGGATGTTCTCCCGAAATGGGTTTGTCATTCTTGTTTGGTGTGGGTTCACAGTGTGGCGCATATTTGTAACAGTGTTAAAGTTGTTTATGCGGCCACCCTCAGTGTGACCTGTATGGCTGTTGATCAAGTATGCGTTGCATTCACTTATGTGTGTGTAGAAGCTGCATATATCATGTGACAGGGGCCTTCACGCTGTTTGTATGGAGGAAAAGCAGACATGACGACAGGTTGTAGAGGGCGCTAAAGGCAGCGCCTTTAAGGCACACCCCCAATATTGTTGTCCGGGTGGAAATCGGGAGAAATTCGGGAGAATTGTTGCCCCGGGAGACTTTCGAGAGGGGCATTGAAAATCGGGAGGGTTGGCAAGTATGAGTATTAGCGGTGAATGCGGTGTTACAGCGACGGTGCCGCTGTATAATAATTTTAATAATAATAATTTGGCCCGCGGTCCAGAGTTTGACAACCATGCCCTAGGGCAACAACGTTAATGTATGTTTGATGAAACGTGATTATGTGCATGAGTGTATGTATGTATACATGTACATCCATCCATTTTCTACCGCTTGTCCCTTTTGGGGTGGCGGGGGGTGCTGGAGCCTATCTCAGCTGCATTCGGGCGGTAGGCGGGGTACACCCTGGACAAGTCGCCACCTCATCACAGGGCCAACACAGATAGACAGACAACATTCACACTCACATTCACACACTAGGGCCAATTTAGTGTTGCCAATCAACTTCTCCCCAGGTGCATGATTTTGGCGGTGGGAGGAAGCCGGAGTACCCGGCGGGAACCCACGCAGTCACGGGGAAAACATGCAAACTCCACACAGAAAGATCCCGAGCCCGGGATTGAATATATTTGAATATAAATTAAATGTGTTTATTTAGCCTTTTTATTGGTCTGTTTTATTAGAAGTAACATGAAGGCATCAGTAAGCCTACCCCTATGTTGTCTTTTGTAGTTATTACCAAAAAAATTGACAAAAAAAAAAAGGGATTTTATTTTTGGATAAAATGGTGCAACCCAACGTCACATGCTGTAACATTGGAATGTTTTATTAGTCTGCTGTATAAATAGAAAAGCCAGCATAGTAGGAAAAGAGAGCAAGTATATGAAAATGAACAAGGGGTATATTTAAAAAAATCAGGGATTATTATCGGCTCAATTTCAAGCGCTTTCGTTCTACGGTCAGAATGACGCACATATGCGCAACTGAATTCCAACAAGTCAATTTTTATCAATAGTTATTTTTAAATTCCTGATAGCCCATCATAGCTAACTTCCTGGCAACAGTGTTTCCCCCAGCTTGCCAAAATGCTTGTGGTGGTGACGTCATCATGGTATTTGCATAATCTGCGATGATGCATACACATTTTTTTTTTAAAAGGCTAAACAAATAGTACACATATACTTAAAACAAAACTGTGGTATTGGTTATTAGTATTAAACCCCACTGTAGAGGTTGCCCTCTAGTGGGTTCTTCAGACCACCACACACTGCAAGTAGAGCCAGGAATTCCGGGTATAACACTGTTTTATTTTCAAAAATAGTGCAAGTCTTTCTGCTTTTCAGCACAACGTCTTTTCCTTCTGCAGACTCCAACTACGTCTCTCCTCCCGGTTGCTGCTTATACAGAGCGACAGGTGATTCGATAACAAGGCCCAGGTGGGCCATCTACGCACCTGTCGCTGACTTCCAGGCCGGTCCTGGCACACCCCGTTCCGCTGCAGGCCTGCAGGCCACGCCCCCCTCCACACCCACTTTAGAAATGTAATTTTTGGTTGATTGTGGTGGTGCCAGGGCGTCAAAGCGGTAGTGTTCGGCCGGACGAAGATCACATTTCCCATAGCGTCATACTGACACGATGTTCGCTGCAATATTGGCACAAATATTACGTCTCCAATGGCTATGTCGATGTTGAATAGCAGGCGGTGGAAGTCGCTTCCTAGCGGTCCCACTGACAGACACTTCACAGGATCCAAGCGTGTAGGTTTTAACAGATTTTTAATGATCATGCGTTTTTTTATCAAAAGTTTTCTCTCCCAGAATGTGACTTTTCAGTCACGTCCGTATCCGCTCTTTCCCTCTGCTCCCGGCCGCTTACAGTTAAAGACAACAGATGATTAGATTAACACGTACCGCCTGTGAAATCTAATCACCTGCCAGCTGTGTCTCGCCGTCAGCACATGCCCCGCCCCCGGCCCGATGGTGCTCGTCCTCTGTACCATGGACAGCGGCGGTGACTTTTCCTCCTGCAGGCAGCGCTGACGACACCTTCCCCCACACAGACATTATCAAGAAATGATCTTGGATTGCGCTACAAACATGACGCTTACTACCAAGAATGTTACAGGGCGGATGCAGGTCCGAAGCAAAGAAAGACCGGAAGGAAGTAGTGTAGAACTGCAAACTATCCCGCTAATGGATCTTTATTTCTACAACAAAAATGTTAGTTTCTAATTAAGATTAGCATTATCATTTTGATTTGAGCATCAAAAGTCACTTACTAGTCCAGCAGGATTCGAGCCAACGCGGCATCGGTCTGAAATTCCTCGTCTTTGAGTTCACGCCAGCGAGTGAAAGCTGGGGAAATGTTGATCCTTGATTGTGCTTTTACCCAGGTAAATGGTAAATGGTAAATGGGTCGTACTTGTATAGCGCTTTTCTACCTTTTTAAGGAACTCAAAGCGCTTTGACACTATTTTCCACATTCACCCATTCACACACACAAATTCACACATTCACACACTGATGGCGGGGTAGGCTCAGTTTTTCTTTTCCTTTTTGTCTCCGCAGACAAAACTTTTCGTTTCTTTGGTTGTTTTGGAACTTCGGCCGTGATAGCAGTACTTGCACGTAGGCGTTCTTCTTCTCCTTCTTTTAGTTTTCTGGCGGCACGCAGGCTTTCGCATTAACTTCCGTCATTTGAAGGTATGGGGAAAGGGGGAGTGACGTATGCCGTAAAGCAAGTCAGAACATTTGTAGTTTTTTGTATGGCAGAGGGGGCTGGAGCCTATCCCAGCTGCATTCGGGCACCCTGGACAAGTCACCACCTCATCGTAGGGCCAACACAGATAGACAGACAACATTCACACTCACATTCACACACTAGGGCCAATTTAGTGTTGCCAATCAACCTATCCCCAGGTGCATGTCTTTGGAGGTGGGAGGAAGCCGGAGTACCCGGAGGGAACCCACGCAGTCACGGGGAGAACATGCAAACTCCACACAGAAAGACCCCGAGCCTGGGGATGGAAGCCAGGACCTTTGTATTTTGAGGCACATGCACTAAAATGCACAATACAATGATTTGCGAATCATTTTCAACCCATATTCAGTTGAATATGCTACGAAGACAACATATTTGATGTTCAAACTGATAAACATTTTTTTTTTTTGCAAATAATCATTAACTTTAGAATTTGATGCCAGCAACACATGACAAAGAAGTGGGGAAAGGTGGCAATAAATACTGATAAAGTTGAGGAATGCTCATCAAACACTTATTTGGAACCTCCCACAGGTGTGCAGGCTAATTGTGAACAGGTGGGTGCCATGATTGGGTATAAAAACAGCTTTCCAAAAAACGCTCAGTCTTTCACAAGAAAGGATGGGGTGAGGTACACCCCTTTGTCCACAACTGCGTGAGCAAATAGTCAAACAGTTTAAGAACAACGTTTCTCAAAGTGCAATTGCAAGAAATTTAGGGATTTCAACATCTACGGTCCATAATATCATCAAAAGGTTCAGAGAATCTGGAGAAATTTCTCCACGTAAGCGGCATGGCCGGAAACCAACATTGAATGACCGTGACCTTCGATCCCTCAGACGGCACTGTATCAAAAACCGACATCAATCTCTAAAGGATATCATCACATCGGCTCAGGAACACTTCAGAAAACCACTGTCACTAAATACAATTCATCTGTAAGTGCAAGTTAAAGCTCTACTATGCAAAGCGAAAGCCATTTATCAACAACATCCAGAAACGCCGCCGGCTTCTCTGGGCCCGAGATCCTCTAAGATGGACTCATGCAAAGAGGAAAAGTGTTCTGTGGTCTGACAAGTCCACATTTCAAATTGTTTCTGGAAATATTCGACATGGTGTCATCCGGACCAAAGGGGAAGCGAACCATCCAGACTGTTATCGACGCAAAGTTCAAAAGCCAGCATCTGTGATGGTATGGGGTTGCATTAGTGCCCAAGGCATGGGTAACTTACACATCTGTGAAGGCACCATTAATGCCGAAAGGTACATACAGGTTTTGGAACAACATATGCTGCCATCTAAGCGCCGTCTTTTTCATGGACGCTCCTGCTTATTTCAGCAAGATAATGCCAAGCCACATTCAGCACGTGTTACAACAGTGTGGCTTCGTAAAAAAAGAGTGCGGGTACTTTCCTGGCCCGCCTGCAGTCCAGACCTGTCTCCCATCAAAAATGTGTGGCGTATTATGAAGCGTAAAATACGACAGCGGAGACCCCGGACTGTTGAACGACTGAAGCTCTACATAAAACAAGAATGGGAAAGAATTCCACTTTCAAAGCTTCAACAATTAGTTTCCTCAGTTCCCAATCGTTTATTGAGTGTTGTTAAAAGAAAAGATGATGTAGCACAGTGGTGAACATGCCCTTTCCCAACTACTTTGGCACGTGTTGCAGCCATGAAATTCTAAGTTAATTATTATTTGCAAAAAAAAAAAAAAGTTTATGAGTTTGAACATCAAATATGTTGTCTTTGTAGTGCATTCAATTGAATATGGGTTGAAAAGGATTTGCAAATCATTGTATTCCGTTAATATTTACATCTAACACAATTTCCCAACTCATATGGAAACAGGGTTTGCATATGGGTAGTACATGTGTGTGATGACAGGTTAGACAACATCCCTGACCTCCAAGGTACACGAGAGTGTGTAGGAAGCAGACAAGAAGGGAGAAGTAGCTGTCGCCGAAAGTTCATTCTGATCTTTTCTTTTCTGTCATTCTGTTTGTTTGCATGTTGACAAAAAAAAAAAAAAAAAAAAGTCAGTCAAGGTTACAAATGCTGTCACAACAAACACTGCAGGGATTTGGGGAGGAGGAGGGGGCTTTATAATATCCCATGAGAATTATGGTATGTGCTGCACAGTACATCCGGAAGCATTCCCCCCCCCAATACCGTGGAACATTTTTTCCATTACAACTGTTGATATTGTCAGTGTTTTGGACTGCAGTTATTCCCAAAGAACCCCAGTTTACTCCTTCCTTTTAAAAGGAATAATAATAATATACATTATGATGACGCCCATCTAAGTGTGCCCTTCACAGGCAGCATGCTTCTCCACCATTCAAACGTTGTTTTAATATTGTTTTTATTTCTGCTGGGGCCTCTTGCCATGTGGTCATCATATAAATGACAATACAGGTCAAATAACTTAAAGATGAAATAATAAATTTAAAAAAAAATCACATTATTTTCTGCTTTTCCCAGATACATAAAACAAGAAATTAAAATACATGAAGAAAGAAAAAAAAAAGTACATTAAAATTGGTTTATATCACACTGTTAAGTGCTTTTCAAGATATACACCATTACAATTAAAAGAAAATTATAATTCACATTAATAATATATATATTTTTAATCCCCAGTAACCACAGCCAAATGTAAAAATAAAATAATACAACTAATTATGTGCTTTTTTTGGGGGATACACAAAACTAAAATAAAATGAAAAACATAATTTAAATTATTTACATTTTGTGAAAAGCTCCAGCAAACACCTGCATGAGTAAAAAAAAACAACAACAACAAAACACCACACATTATCCATCCATGCATCCATCCATTTTCTACCGCTTGTCCCTTTTGGAGTCGCGGGGGTTGCTGGAGCCTATCTCATTATGTGCTGTTCAAAATACAGTAAAATAACAAAAACTGAAAAGCCTGGTTTAAATAAATATGTTTTCAAATCTCTGGCAACCACCCGCATAAGCAAAAATAAAGATAATACAACACATTATGTGCTTTTCTAGATTATTAAAAAATATATTTAAAAACTAAAAATATCATTGAAAACAAATACAATCCAGCAACCACCTACAAAAATGACAAAAACAACAACAAAATGATTACAAAAACTATTAAAGTGATTTTGTGTACACTCAAAATAAAATTAAGGCTAAAAACACAATACAAATAATTAAATACATGTTTTATAGTTTTCAAAAATAAAAACACGCACAGGTCACAATATATATTTAGCTTATCCACAGATATATTTAAATAAAATCACTGCTCCCCTCACGCATGTGATTTGATGAACGTGGAGCTATTTCAGCTACCATACTCAGCTAAAGCTCTCAACATAATGCCATGTTGTTGTACACTACTGCAACCACAATACACACATTGTCAAATGAATTCCTCTTTGACAGTGTCTATAAAAAAAACAACACCCTTATTATCTTAAAGTCCGGTGCATTATAGAGTTGCACAGTTAAAACTTGCATATTTCAAGTGTAAATAAATAATGTCCTAGGATTAATTTACTGGTAAGCAGCTTCACTCAAGACCATATTTAAAAAAGCCTTTTTTTTTTTTTTTTTTTTTAGATATATGCATACTAGTTCTAGCTATTAGGCTATTCTAGTTTTTATTTTTATTATCTTTTTATTTTTATTTTTTTTAATACACTGTAGCACTTTGAGGTTGTTTGCTCAATGTAAAGTGCTTTTTACATATAAAATCTATTATTATTATTATTATTATTATTATTATAATAATAATAATAATTATTATTATTATTATATTAAGATATGTTCCATTGATATACTGTATATTGGCAGTAATTTGTGTGTTTGAAAGTGTTATTTGACTGCAGTGGGCCATGACTTTTTTTTAAATTAGCTTTTATTTCACAATACAATGGATATTAGGTGAGATTTTTTTTTGTTTCTATTAATTTAGAGTAAAGTTTTGCTTTTAAATGTGGTTTATACCACATGAGCCGACCGGAAGTTGTTGAATAGCTCTCTGCTGACATCTGCCGGACGGACTGAGTAGTGCACGTTTAATCATAACCTGGAAACAAGGCGTCAGAATTTTACATTTTTACTCTGATCGTTTCAAATCATTACAAAATTATAGCAGGATTTAATCGGTGTCATCCGCCATTTTCAGTATATTTGTTTTACCACCCGTGTAGCTGTTAGTTGACCGACATTAGAGCTCTTAATTCTTGGCAAACATGTTGGCACAAAGTCATCTTACTCTCATGGGACACGAACAGAACGAGCCAAAAAGTCACACAAAGTCTGGAAACCGTAAGTAAGACCATCATAAATCCACACAATTGACATGGCAGTGTCATACTAAAGCAGGCTTAAAACTAGACCCTTTAATGAGCAGGTTGGTCCGCCATATTGGATGTGGCATCAAGTCCCAACAATGTTGTCTTTCTCGTGTGCTATCTTCATGTTTCCTCACCATAATTCTTGTTTAAGTTCAAGTTTAACTGACACAACAATTATCATATTCAGTCTTCCCTAAAGACAGGGGTGGGCAACCCAAAATGTTGAAAGAGCCATATTTAGGCTGACCATATTCTGAAATCCCAAAAAGACTAGGCCGGGACTAGGTGAAAATTTGACAATGATACTCAAACTTGCTTTATAAATAATATATTTATTTAAATAAAGCATTTTTCTCCTCTGTTGACAGCAGTGTTGGCGCTAGGAATTTTCAAAATGGGGTCCCAGGGACTCCACCAAGTCATAAAAATGGGGTACCACAGTAAACTTTTGGGGTCCCACTTTTTTGTAAGCGTTGTGAAAACAAATGATAAATGGATACATCCATCCTTCCATCCATCCATCCATCTTCTTCCGCTTATCCGAGGTCGGGTCGCGGGGGCAGCAGCCTAAGCAGGGAAGCCCAGACTTCCTTCTCCCCAGCCACTTCGTCCAGCTCCTCCTGTGGGACCCCGAGGCGTTCCCAGGCCAGCCGGGAGACATAGTCTTCCCAACGTGTTCTGGGTCTTCCCCGCGGCCTCCTACCGGTCGGACGTGCCCTAAACACCTACCTAGGGAGGCGTTCGGGTGGCATCCTGACCAGATGCCCGAACCACCTCATCTGGCTCCTCTCCATGTGGAGGAGCAGCGGCTTTACTTACTCCCGGATGGTAGAGCTTCTCACCCTAAGGGAGAACCCCGCCACCCGGCGGAGGAAACTCATTTCGGCCGCTTGTACCCGTGATCTTGTCCTTTCGGTCATAACCCAAAGCTCATGACCATAGGTGAGGATGGGAACATAGATCGACCGGTAAATTGAGAGCTTTGCCTTCCGGCTCAGCTCCTTCTTCACCACAACGGATCGATACAGCGTCCGCATTACTGAAGACGCCGCACCGATCCGCCTGTCGATCTCACGATCCACTCTTCCCTCACTCGTGAACAAGACTCCGAGGTACTTGAACTCCTCCACTTGGGGCAAGATCTCCTCCCCAACCCGGAGATGGCACTCCACCCTTTTCCGGGCGGAAATATTAAAATGGATGCATTGTCCTGTTATATCTCACATTCTATATTGTGTTTTTGGAAAAAGGTTGTCATAAACGTTACTTCGTTCATTTAAAAAAAATAATTAAAAAAAGAAGTAGAAAATGGATGGATGGATGGAAAACAAATTTTAAAAAGTATGTTTTTGGGTTGGAGGAGTCTGATCGGGTGCTAGTTAGCTTGAAGTTAACAGCTAGCCTGTCTCCATCCTGGAACAATGTGGATCCAGCGGGAGATAAAAGTGAAGTTTCCATGGACTCACAAAGACTAAAACAAGTCATTTACTGGAAACTTGGCACAGGATGAAGTTAAGAAGGTTGACTTTACACTAGGGCTGGGCGATATGGCCTTTTTTAAATATCGCGATGTTTTAAGGCCATATCGCGATACACGATATATATTTCTCAATATTTTTGCCTTAGCCTTGAATGAACACTTGATGCATATATTCACAGCAGTATGATGATTCTATGTGTCTACATTAAAACATTCTTCTTCATACTGCATTAATATATGCTACTTTAAAACTTTCATGCAGAGAGGGAAATCACAACTAAAAAAAAAAATCACAATTTTTTTCATACGGTGTTGATCTGGAAATGTTTGCCTCGGCATTTTGATGGTGTGGGCGTGTGGCACCGAACGGAGATGTTAACGTGCGGAGTACGTAAATATTGTTTTTAATATTGTTGTGCAGCACTTTGGAAACACTTTTGTTGTTTAAATGTGCTATATAAATAAAGTGGATTAGATTGGAGTGAGCACTCTTCCTTCTCTAGCGGGTGACTTTTCAAATGATGCTACATATTAGCAGTAATGCTACTTTTTATAGCAACTCCTTTGCTCCACACTTGACGAATTACAGTTGTCTGTTTGACATATTCCCACTTGAAGCCAAACCAGCGCCAAACGATGGACCCCGTGCTGTTTTTTTGGGGAATTAATTCTTCCTTCATTTGTTACCAGATTCGCACCTTCTTTCGCTCGTATTACCGCTAGCATCACAGCTAACGTTAGCCATGCTGCTACCTCTCTGCTCGGGGAGGGCGTATACGTATGTGACGTATGACATGACAGTATGTGACGTATGTAGAAGGTGCGCTTGCTGTCTGTGAGAAGGAGAGACAGGAAAGAGTAGGAAGAGCCTGTAGTGTAATGCCCGCAGCTAAAAGCAACTGTGTCAGAACGTATACTCGATATCACGATATAGTCATTTTCTATACCGCACAGAGACAAACCCGCGATATATCGCGCATATCGATATATCGCCCAGCCCTACTTTACACTCACCTTAGTGTTTACCATCAAGTCTTTCTTTTGACAGCACCTCTCGCTAAACTTGTCCCAGTGCAAACTGAGGAAATGTTTGTCATTGACAAAACTTTCGGCCAATCAAAATTTCCGACCAATAAAAACGCAATAAACGGGGACGGAAATGTGACCCGGCAAATATAAACAAAACAAAACACTGACGGAAAGCAATAATCGAGACAATAAAAAAACAAGCAAGCTGGGCGGTAGGTAAAAAAAAAGAAAAAAAAGTCCTTTCTGATTTCAATGCTTAAAGGGGAACATTATCACAATTTCAGAAGGGTTAAAACCATTAAAAATCAGTTCCCAGTGGCTTATTTTATTTTTCGAAGTTTTTTTTCAAAATTTTACCCATCACGCAATATCCCTAAAAAAAGCTTCAAAGTGCCTGATTTTAACCATCGTTATATACACCCGTCCATTTTCCTGTGACGTCACACAGTGATGCCAATACAAACAAACAGCAAGGTATAGCGACATTAGCTCGGATTCAGACTCCGATTTCAGCGGCTTAACGCTGTCTGATAAGATAATTACCAACAACTATGAACTAGGTTTACAGCATATGAAATACATTTGGCAACAACATGCACTTTGAGAGTGCAGACAACCCATTTCAGGCGCGCTAAGAACATATATTTTTTCACGATTTCAGCTCTCAGGTTAACCATACCTAAATAGACACAAAATACTGCATTACACAAGACTACCCGAATGTACTCGAATGATTGAAAAAAAAAAAAGTTTTTAAGCTAAATTATTGGTAAACACAGTTTGTGTATAATAATTTACGTAAAACCGCGAGTAATGAATAAAGTTTTCATCAATTAATATATTCTGTAGACATACCCTCATCCGCTCTCTTTTCCTGAAAGCTGATCTGTCCAGTTTTGGAGTTGATGTCAGCAGGCCAGGGAAGCTAGGGTCGATATTCTTCTCTTGATCATCTTCGGTGGCATAAGGGACGGTGCGAGCCAAGACATCCAGGGGGTTTAGCTCGCTCGTCTGCGGGAACAAACTGCCGCCATTGCTTGCCGTGCTACCGAGGTCCTTTGTCCCTGAATAGCTCACACACTCCGGCAGATTCAATGGGGGTCTGGCGGCAGATTTCTTTGACTTTATCGTTGGAAATGCATCTGCTTTGAGTGTCGCAGGATATCCACACATTCTTGCCATCTCTGTCGTAACATAGCTTTCGTCGGTAAAGTGTGCGGAACAAACGACTGACCATTTCGTCGGCTTTCCCCACACCCTCGTATTTTGAACAAATTTCGTCCAATTTCTTGCCACTTTTGCATCTTTGGGCCACTGGTGCAACTTGAATCCGTCCCTGTTTGTGTTGTTACACCCGCCGACAACACAACGACGAAAGTGAGAAAATGGCGGATTGCTTCCCGATGTGACGTCACGTTGTGACGTCATCGCTCCGAGAGCGAATAATAGAAAGGCGTTTAATTCGCCAAAATTCACCCATTTAGAGTTCGGAAATCGGTTAAAAAATCTATGGTCTTTTTTCTGCAACATCAAGGTATATATTGACGCTTTCATAGGTCTGGTGATAATGTTCCCCTTTAAAAAGACACAAAAAGTGCGGTAACGCCAACACTGCTTGACAGTTTAACAAAATAAGTCACACTTATATTCTGTAACTGTGTGGAATGCTAAAACACCCTCTGCTGCATTTACATTGTCTTCTCCTTTTCCAGGTTGCACAAAGTACTCTGTCAATTTAGCAGATGAGCTCTCGCCCTGCACAGCTGTTTTGTGCTTTGTAGTGTGGATATGGGCTTGTAGATCTTCGGCCCCTTTATTTGCCACAGATACATACGTTCCTGCTTTGCACACAGTGCATTCTGCTTCCCATGTGTCACAGCCAGGACGAAAACACAAATACTTTTTCCGCAAATCATCCGTGAAGTTGCATTTACGTTTCGGCATTTCTTGTTTTCATGTTTGTCTCTCCACTCACTAGCTCTCTGTCTCTGCCCCTCCCTCACAAAGGTCTCTGCGTGCGCACACCTCCACAGTTTGTTTTGTTTAACCCCTTCTTAACTTAACCCTGGACGTACATTGAAAATACACGCAACCCTAACTCAAAATGCCGGACATTTCACACATTTAAGAAACCTCGCCCGGACACCCCCGCAAAAGAGGACATGTCCGGGGAAAAGAGGACGTATGGTCAGCCTCGCCATATTGGACCAATAATACAAAAAACTAATCTGTCTGAAAAGCCGTATATAAGTCTTATAATGAAGGCAACACATGACGTAAGTGTCTATATTCAATCAATCAATCAATCAATCAATCAATCAATCAATCAAAGTTTATTTATATAGCCCTAAAGTGTCTCAAAGGGCTGCACAAGCCACAACGACATCCTCGGTGTAGCTCCTTTCGGTACACGGCAACACAGGAAAGTTATTTTTTGTAAAACGGGCGTTTATTGACTCCTCCTTCTTGCTGTACACACCATCCACGCCAACACGCCAACACGCCAACACGCCGTGAGAACTTACAAAATACAGTACAATACATCAGACTTTGACTTCACATCAATAAACACTCAGAAAGAAATTAAATTACAAAAATACAATACCTCGTTGGCTGCTTGTAACGAAAAGAGGTTCTAATAATCACTTGCTTGAAGTTTTGCACAAATCATCGAATACACTTAAATCTTTTGAGGAGCTGAAGACAACGTGCTCAAGCACCCTCCCCTCTTGCTTGTTCTGCCTTATTTACTGACCGTGGGGTCGCAACATCACAACAATCGTTCCGCCTTGCAACACAATTAACTCAATACATTTACATTTTGCTCAGGAGATTTTACAATCACACATTTTCTAATAACATTTTATAACTCTGCATCATTAACTTATTTATTAATATTTATTTATTTATGACACATATTTAAAGCATGCAAACTCTCAGCAACAGCTACACTCCCACCAAATCACTCATTGACCTGAAATGTGGGATTTTCCATTTTTATCAAACCAGTTTCAATCATCTGTATGTGTGTGCGTCTTAATTGGCTTCTACTAATGTGACTATTTTATGAATAGGTCTTTCTAGATTAATCAGTCGCGTATGAGGTTTGCCCTTGTCAACAGAAGTCTCACTAAGCACTAGTTTCAGCTTGCGCACCATGCCATCTCTTCCAGGCTGAGCTTCGACTACTGTTGCGAGCTTCCATTCATTTCTTGGGGTACACTCGTCCTTTAAAATCACAATGTCGTTCACTTGTGAGTTCCTTGATGGGCTGTTCAGTTGGACTTCTGTGGTTCTCCTGTACCTTCTGCATGGGACGCACTTATAAATGTGTGAGGAGACAATACTTCCGCATCCAAGAATCCATATTCCATTTGCGCGTATCTCATTCATTGTCATCCCTCTTCCTTGGTGGTCTACACGCTCATGATGATATTTCACAATCAGGTCTGACACGTGTGATTTCCTTGGCAATATTGCAGGGTGCTTCACGTCATGATGAAGGGCTGACTGCGACAACCGTCCTCCCACCCTGAGTATATTGTTTGCATCAAGGTAAGCGTTGAGCCGGTAGAGCTTGTTGCGTTTGCCGAGTTTTTCAGCTCCATTGCATTTGATTTTCTTTATGTCATCAGCAAAAGCTTCCTCTTGTGTGAGCTTGATGATGAAGAACTCTGCTTTATGTCTTTCTTTAAGATTTGTAGTTTGGTCTGTCCATACTTGACCTCCACTACGTCTCCTGACGCATTTCTTCAGTCTGGCGACAGCTTTCACAGCTCTGGACCAAGCTGAGAACTTGCAATGGCGGCTGATCAATGGGTTTGTGTTTTCGGCTTTGACGGTATGAACATGAGCTTTCCGCAGTTCTGGGTCAGTGTCATCCACTTTTACTATTACTTGTTTGACTGACAGATTTGGTTGCCGAAGGAAGTATGGTCCCTTTAACCAACATGAGTCCTTCAATTGGGCTGCACTGGCTTCTTTAGACGCAAGGTCTGCTGGGTTGTCTTTCTTGAACTGTAGTGGTAGCTCATAGTGTCCATCTTTTTTCTGTCTTATCCCCTCTTTCACTCGTGACATGAAGAGAAGATCTTCTTGAGAGACTGGATTGTTGTCTGTTGAGTGGTCTGTAAAATCCATTTCGAGCATCTTAATGATTTCTGAAGGACTTGGCTCTTTGACCTGATTTCTGCAGACAAAGTGCTCTTCATCTTTAAGTTGACTTAGAGGTTGTGCGGCAGGAGTCACTTGTCGTACAATGACCCTATGGCTCACACCAATTACGTCTTCAAACTCAGTTGCTAGCTTGGAACAGCCAACAATGCTCCATCCAAGGTCGGTTCGCTGACCATATGGATGGCCTTCTTCTCCGCATAGAATTTCTCTGGGAAGAAGAGCTTGATGGCAGTTATAGCCTATTAGTAGGCCGACTTGGCACTCCAATTGTGAAGGAATCTTGTGGACCAATGGTTCAAGATGAGGCCATTTTTGGGCTGTCTCTGTAGTGGGAATGTGAGACCTCTCAGCAGGAATGAACTCACGTGAGAAGAGAGGTGGTAGTGAGATAATTTTTTCTAAGTCATATCCTCTCACTTGTAGGTTAGACAATTTTTGACAGGGTATGACTGTAGAGACTGATGACATTGTGGAAAGCCGTAGACAGACATTCTCCTTCTTTGTGTTGAGCTCTTGAGCAACTTGGTCCAGGATGAATGTTGTGTCACTCTGCGTATCCAGCAACGCATATGTTAAGATCTCATTCTCAGGCTGTTCTGAGGAAGAGACCCAGACTGGTACTATTGAGGATGTATGTGAGCCTTGATTGCCTTGGGCAACTCTATTGGTAGTTGCTGTTGCAGTTGCAGGGATTTGCTCCGTTCCTCGTGCTTTATTTGAATCACTCTCCACTTTCTTTGATGAAGAACCTTTCTGAAAGTTGTCATCATGCAAGCATGTTGGATGTCTTCTTCGACAGGTATCGCACTTACTTTTGTCCTCACAGTTTCTAGAGTGGTGACCAGTCTTTAGACAGCCAAAGCAAAGTTTTTCTTCTTGTACAAACTTGATGCGATCCAGGATTGTCATTTCAGCAAACTTTCTACACTTCTCCAGCTGGTGTCCAAACTTCTTGCAGAAGACACAAGAGACAGTGTTCTGTGTTGTATTTGTTGACAACGTTTTTGCCTTTATGGTTTCAGTTCTTGTCTGTCTTGGTTTCTCATTCTGTATACTCTTGAGTGCTTGTACAGAGGATATGGGGTCACATGCCAGATCAGCTTCATTTGATAAGAAGTTCACCAACTCTTTGAAAGAAGGATATTCAGCTTTCGCTTGTCTGGTTTCCATTGCCTTACGGTTCCATCTGGACACAAGCCAGTCTGGGAGCTTTGTCAAGATCTTCTGACTTTCAGTGCAGTCATTGAGAATCTCTAATGTCTTGATATGAGGTATTGCAGCCTCACAGCTCTGGAGAAAATCTGCAAGTTCTCTCAGTTCGCATCCATCTTTGGAGCTTACTCTTGGCCACGCATGCAGCTTATCTCTGAAGGACTTCCCAATTACGTAAGGGTCTCCAAAGCGCTTCTCTAGCAGCTTCCATGCAGTGTCATATGCTCCCTCTGTGCCGATCAGGAAGAGTCCTTCAACAGCCTTCCTTGCAGCACCACTTAAATACTTTCTCAAGTAGTAGAGTTTTTCATTTTTTGGAATACCTTTTCTGTCAATCAGTATCTGAAATGACAATTTCCAGTCGTTGTATTTTATAGGATCGCCCGTGAATACTGTAGGTTCAGGTGTTGGGAGACGATTGGCACTCATGGCTTCAGCGAGAGCAGTTGCTAAATCAGGACTTTGCACCTGCAAATTTGGTGGAACTTGTGGGACTGATTGAACGTTGGGATGACTTGGATTATGATTTGGCACTTCAGTTTGTTGAGGAATGAGTGGAGGACTTGATGCATTGAGGGTTTGTGCCTTATCGGGTTGTTTGATGTTATGGAGTAAACTAATGACTTCGAACTTGTCACTGAGTTCGTCATACACCTTGACTCGGGCCTTAGCTGCATTCAGCTTCTTGACTTCCTCTAAGCGCTCAAGCTTTCGGAGCTGATTCTGCATTGCCTGTTGTCTGGCTAGAGATTCAGCCTCAAATTGTGCAGCACGTAGCTTCTCTTCAGCCTCCAGTCTTTGAAGTTCAGTGACTTCCTTGTCTTGCTCTTTTAGCACTGACAAAACCTCTTTGGCCGCAGCTGCTTCGGCCACAGCATCATCTCTCTTGACTGAAAGGTTACTTAAGTGAGTGTTGTGTTCTGAACGAAGGTATAGAGACTTTAATGATGGACTTGATGAATTTAGAATGGAGCCGACATCTGGCCACTGTTCTTCATTCACTGCAGCATCACCTTCAATGAGTTGTTGTGCTCTTTTAATCATGAATTCAGACATCGATACACATGCATCCACTTTACGTCGCACATCTGCATCAGGAGCTTGCATTTGACGGAATTCCTCATATACTGCCTTCACATCTGCACATGTGGCTTGTAGATGATCCATCGACTTGTTTAATTCTTCCTCTGAGATTTCATCACTCATCAACTCTTTGGCTACCTTTGCATTATACTTCCATTTCTCATATGCAAGTTTGTATCTGCGATGTACGCCTTTCAATTTTTCTTCTTGAAGTCCTTTACCTTTTTCCGTCAAGGTTCGAGTTCTTCCGCTTCTTCGCACAGTGTCTTCTCCTTCTGTAGCTTGGGCATTAACCTCAGGCTGAGCTAATGAGTTTGTGTGCTGTTCTGTAATCTTTGAGTTTGTGTCAGACATATTGAGATAATATGAGGATTGTCAATTGACAATGTTTTTACACAACGAAGGCTTAATTTAACTTGGTAGTAGGTGAATAATTTGAAATACCTACAGTTCTTTAAGTATGTAGACTACTTTTTAAACGTGAATAATGTTTACTTTCTTGTTAATGTTGTAAATGCTTCCTACAAGCTTGTGCAAACAGTTATTAATAAAGAAGAAGTTACTTGGGCCTATTTTTAATTATTAACATTTAGGCCTTTCTTAATTATTTTTTTTTTTAATCACTAGTAGGCCTATTTAATTAATTTAAAATGCACTTTGCTTAATTAACAGGAAATTCACCAATCTTGGTCAAACTCAAAAAATGCCTGTCTTATAGCTGTCTTAAGTAACAGACACATGCAAATCTTGGTTTAACTCATAAAATGCCTGAGACACCTGGTGGAATAAACTGAAACTACACACTCTTCCTGTTGAAACCTAAATCAATCAATCAATCAATCTTTATTTATATAGCCCTAAATCACAAGTGTCTCAAAGGGCTGCACAAGCCACAACGACATCCTCGGTACAAAGCCCACATACGGGCAAGGAAAAACTCACCCCAGTGGGACGTCGATGTGAATGACTATGAGAAACCTTGGAGAGGACCGCATATGTGGGTAACCCCCCCCATTTAGGGGAGACCGAAAGCAATGGATGTCGAGTGGGTCTGACATAATATTGTGAGAGTCCAGTCCATAGTGGATCCAACATAATAGTAAGAGTCCAGTCCATAGTGGGACCAGCAGGACACCATCCCGAGCGGAGACGGGTCAGCAGCGCAGAGATGTTCCCTGCCGATGCACAGGCGAGCGGTCCACCCCGGGTCCCGACTCTGGACAGCCAGCACTTCATCCATGGCCATCGGACCTGTGCCCCCCCCCCCCTCAAGGAAAAGGGGAGCAGAGGAGAAAAGAAAAGAAACGGCAGATCAACTGGTCTAACAGGGGGGCTATTTAAAGGCTAGAGTATACAAATGAGTTTTAAGATGGGACTTAAATGCTAAAGCCTTCCTATTTTGCCTTACGGTTTGACTAATAATTTCCAGTTAAACACATTCAGTACAACAATGTCAGCAAGTGAACATAATACTATTCATTCATACAAAGCACCGTTTGCAAAGTGATAAACCTGAGTCCTTGTGAATTCCAGAAGCACGCCTCTTCTCCCACCACTCGGCTTTGGCGGGGCTCTTTGGACACGCCCTGAAACTCGACTTGATTGACAGCCAGGCTAATCTCCGTTGCTCGCATGCGCGTATGGTCCCGTGTCTCTCCTACCCGCGAAGGCAGTCGAGTTCTCACTGTAGCTCCTTTCGGTACACGGCAACACAGGAAAGTTCTTTTTTGTAAAACGGGCGTTTATTGACTCCTCCTTCTTGCTGTACACACCATCCACGCCAACACGCCAACACGCCAACACGCCGTGAGAACTTACAAAATACAGTACAATACATCAGACTTTGATTTCACATCAATAAACACTCAGAAAGAAATTAAATTACAAAAATACAATACCTCGTTGGCTGCTTGTAACGAAAAGAGGTTCTAATAATCACTTGCTTGAAGTTTTGCACAAATCATCGAATACACTTAAATCTTTTGAGGAGCTGAAGACAACGTGCTCAAGCACCCTCCCCTCTTGCTTGTTCTGCCTTATTTACTGTCCGTGGGGTCGCAACATCACAACAATCGTTCCGCCTTGCAACACAAAAGTTAAAAGTTAAAGTACCAATGATTGTCACACACACACTAGGTGTGGCGAGATTATTCTCTGCATTTGACCCATCACCCTTGATCACCCCCTGGGAGGTGAGGGGAGCAGTGGGCAGCAGCGGTGGCCGCGCCCGGGAATCATTTTTGGTGATTTAACCCCCAATTCCAACCCTTGATGCTGAGTGCCAAGCAGGGAGGTAATGGGTCCCATTTTTATAGTCTTTGGTATGACTCGGCCGGGATTTGAACTCACAACCTACCGATCTCAGGGCGGACACTCTAACCACTAGGCCACTGAGTATTAACTCAATACATTTACATTTTGCTCAGGAGATTTTACAATCACACATTTTCTAATAATATTTTATAACTCTGCATCATTAACTTATTTATTAATATTTATTTATTTATGACACATATTTAAAGCATGCAAACTCTCAGCAACAGCTACACTCGGCTCAGGTCCCACATCAGGGCAAGGAAAAACTCAACCCAATGGGCTACAATGAGAAACCTTGGAGTGGACCGCAGATGTGGGGACCCCCCCCGTCCCCCGTCAGATCAACTGGTCTAAAATGGGGGTCTATTTAAAGCAGACCTGGGCAAATTAAGGCCCCGGGGCCACATGCGGCCCGTTAAGCTTTTCAATCTGGCCCACCGGACATTCCCAAATATTTTTTTAGATCTTTAAGAGGAAAGTGTAGCTATCATTATGATGTGCAGTGATGTTTTCAAATGACCGTAAGTCTTGAACTATACAAAGTATTTCAATGGTTGGAATCTGCGTTTTTGCATGATATTTTAGTGACTAGTGTTGTCCTGATACCAATATTATTTCGATACTTTTCGATACTTTTCTAAATAAAGGGGACCAGAAAAAAATTGCATTATTGGCTTTATTTTAACAAAAAATCTTAGGGTGTGGCGGACCGGTACTTTTCAGCGGCAGTATGGTACCGAATATGATTCATTAGTATCGCGGTACTATATTAATACCCGTATACCGTACAACCCTACTATATACTATGGTAATCTACGTCAGTGGTTCTCAACCTTTTTTCAGTGATGTACCCCCTGTGAACATTTTTTTAATTCAAGTACCCCCTAATCAGAGCAAAGCATTTTTGGTTGAAAAAAGAGATAAAGAAGTAAAATACAGCACTATGTCATCAGTTTCTGATTTATTAAATTGTATAACGGTGCAAAATATTGCTCATTTGTAGTGGTCTTTCTTGAACTATTTGGAAAAAAAGATATCAAAATAACTAAAAACTTGTTGAAAAATAAGCAAGTGATTGAATTATAAATAAAGCTTTCTACACATAGAAGTAATCATCAACTTAAAGTGATTGATGAACTTAATTCTAAACATTTCTTCACAAAAAAAGAAATCTTTAACATCAATATTTATGGAACATGTCCACAAACAATCTAGCTGTCAACACTGAATATTGCATTGTTGCATTTCTTTTCACAGTTCTTTTTGACAGACATTTTAGTGAGAAACCTGAGCTTGTGCTTCACTGAGTTTATGAACTTATATTCATATTTTGTTGAAGTATTATTCAATAAATATATTTATAAAGGATGTCGATTGAGAGGGGGTGTGACGTTCATATGTTCTCAATATTCAGGGTTTTATCGTTCATAGAAAAAAATAAAATTCCATTTAGTTTTTAAGGCGGTCTGTCATAACATTTTTAGCATTCAATCAGAATTTATTGTGAGGTTTTGTATTAGTTTTCCTAAAAATAGATATACCGGCCCCCAGACGAATTTTTTCTCTAAATTTAGCCCCCGAGTCAAAATAATTGCCCAGGCCTGATTTAAAGGCTAGCGTATACAAATTAGTTTTAAGATGGGACTTTAAATGCTTCTACTGAGGTAGCATCTCTAACTGTTACCGGGAGGGCATTCCATAGTACTGGAGCCCGAATAGAAAACGCTCTATAGCCCGCAGACTTTTTTTTGGGGGCTCTTGGAATCACTAATAAGCCGGAGTTCTTTGAACGCAGATTTCTTGCCGGGACATATGGTACAATACAATCAGCCAGATAAGATGGAGCTAGACCGGTAAGTATTTTATACGTAAGTAGTATAACCTTAAAGTTGCATCTTAATGCACAGGAAGCCAGTGCAGGTGAGCAAGTATAGGCGTAATATGATCAAACTTTCTTGTTCTTGTCAAAAGTCTAGCAGCCGCATTTTGTACCAACTGTAATCTTTTAATGCTAGACATAGGTAGGCCCGAAAATAATACGTTACAGTCAACGAGACGAGACGTAACTAACGCATAAATAATGATCTCAGCGTTGCTGGTGGACAAAATGGAACGAATTTTAGCGATATTACGGAGATGAAAGAAGGCCGTTTTAGTAACACTCTTAATGTGTGACTCAAACGAGAGAGTTGGGTCGAAGATAATACCCAGATTCTTTACTGATTCGCCTTGTGTAATTGTTTGGTTGTCAAATGTTAAGGTGGTATTATTAAATAGGTGTCGGTGTCTAGCAGGACCGATAGTCAGCATTTCCGTTTTTTTGGCGTTGAGTTGCAAAAAATTAGCGGACATCCGTTGGGCGACCGGTGCAATGGACGTCGAGTGGATCTAGTTAATAGTGTGAGAGTCCAGTCCATAGTGGGGCCAGCAGGGGATCATCTTGAGTGGAGACAAGTCAGCAGCACAGAGACGTCCCCAACTGATGCACAGATGAGTGGTCCACCCCGGGTCCCGACTTTGAACAGCTAGTGCGTCATCTGTGGTCAGCTAATCTGTCAGCAGAGCAGAAAACAGACGGCAGATCAACTGGTCTAAAAGGGTGGTGTATTTAAAGCCTAGAGTACACAAATTAGTTTTAAGATGGGACTTAAATGCTTCTACTGAGGTATCATCTCTAACTGTATTTTTCTTCTTCTTATTATTATTATTGTAGCTAACTATATTACCTATAATAGCCTACTATCAAAATTACTGTTATGTCGCAGGATGATGCAAATCTTTGTTGACAGAAATGTTGAAATTTTATATTTATTCTACACATTTTTACAACATTAGAAACTGTTCTTAAATCAGAGGCTACTCAGAAGGTGAGGTAACTCCTGGAAATGACTGGCTTTTAATGGCTAAAGGTATAGATGTGTGTGTCCAACTTAAAGGAAACGGCAGGCTGTCTTCTTTTAATAGATTTATTACAATCTTTGGCAAGCTAGTTAATGTTTGCTGTGGTCTGGAACGACATGGCACACGAACAACTATCTGAAATGTGTCATGAGACATGCAGAACTAAATTATATACAAAGAGGATAAAAGTAAAGGATATTAAATGAGCTCTAATATACCTACAAATGAAGCATGATGATGCAATATGTACATACAGCTAGTCTAAATAGCATGTTAGCATTGATTAGCTTGCAGTCATGCACTGACAAAATATGCCCGATTAGCACTCCCAACAAGTCAATAACATCCACAAAGCCCACCTTTGTGCATTCACGCACAGCATACAACTTTTGGTCGACAAAATGAGACAAAGGAGTGGAATATTTTACATGTAAACAAACTGTTGCGTCACAGTCCACACTATGGTGAGTTCAAGAACCGCCGAAATCAGTCGGACAAAACGATGTTCACCAAATACTGTCATCAGTGAAGCATCCACACAAGCATATTAAACAGTGGGCTTTTTAACAATTGGGAAGGTTTGTGTCATGTTTGTACTCAAACAAAAAACATTCTAAAACAAAGAAATAATTTCCCCCCATCTTTTTCCATTTTCAATCCTTTTTTAAAAATGCTCCAGGGAGCCATTAGGGCGGCACTAAAGAGCCGCATGCAGCTGGAGAGCCGCTGGTTGCTGACCCCCGCCTTAAGATAACATTATATAACCATTGTCACATGCTGAGGAGGTCTTCACATGACTCACACTGATTTGATTCAAATCGTTTGCATGTGTTAGCTAAATATTCAAATGAGCGAAAATGTGCATTCTCATGTCGCCGTGCACTGTGAAATTGTCTTTTAAATCAGTGAAGTGAAGTGAATTATATTTATATAGCGCTCTTCTCTAGTGACTCAAAGCGCTTTACATAGTGAAACCCAATATCTAAGTTACATTTAAACCAGTGTGGGTGGCACTGGGAGCAGGTGGGTAAAGTGTCTTGCCCAAGGACACAACGGCAGTGACTAGGATGGCGGAAGCGGGGATCGAACCTGGAACCCTCAAGTTGCTGGCACGGCCACTTTACCAACCGAGCTATACCACCCCAGCTGTAGCATACGGTATGAAAGTGGTCTCGGTTATGTACCAGACTGTCATACAGTAGCTTATTTTGTGTTGTACTTTTTTTTTATCCATAAACCAGCAGCAGAATACAAGGCTGTAGTATCTGCAAGCGTGGGTGTATGCTCTAACACAGTGGTTCTTTACCTGGGTTCGATCGAACCCTAGGGGTTCGGTGAGTCGGCCTCAGGGGTTCAGCGGAGCCTCCGCCGCGGTGGCCAAGACACGCCCGACTCATCGTGTAAATAAAAACTTCTCCCTATCGACGTATTATGGATACCCCCAAACAATGTTCCCTCTAATTTTCCATATGCGTGAGCAAACGTAAAAACTCCTTGAGCAATCAGTGGAGCACATGTGAGCAACGTCAGACGTGCACATGCACTGTGGCCACACCAGCAGCACACCTGTCCCAAACCTGACTAAATAACAAGTTAAATGTTTTATTATTATAATCAAATGACAGCAGTCATTTCCATGAGATTATTTGCTAATATAGGTGTTTTGGCCCACTTACAATGACTAAAACATATTGTTTTTCATGAGCTACTAGTATCATATGTCTGGGTGGGGGTCCTGTTTTGGAAATAATTTGTACCCCTTTCAGATATCGCATTTAGTTCCCACTAAAACATTCACATGTTGCACAATGAGATGTAAACATGGGATTATGTGTACATTCCTGTAACTTTCTGTTTGTAAAATATATCTTTATTAGTATTTCTTTAATATAATAACATAATTTCATGATTAATATTTATAAATTAAGATTAAATTAAGAAAAAAACATTTTATTTTTCACTAAAGAAGGGTTCGGTGAATACGCATATGAAACTGGTGGGGTTCGGTACCTCTAACAAGGTTAAGAACCACTGCTCTAACAAGAACGAGGCAGTAGATAGTGCTTTATGGATGTTTTATCATGGAGCCACACGCCTATGGCTGCCATGTAATTTAAGAATATGTCATTGTATCTGTATTTGCAGCAAAAAATATCGGTTGTGTAGTTTTTACATCATCCTGCTGCCAGATGTATGCTGATGATGCTGTCGTGTATGTGCATGCACAACCTAAATGCCAAGTTGCACGTGATCTATCAGCTGCTGTGTTTAAAGTGTCAAACTGGTTGAACCTTTCTCATCTGCATTTTAATTAGTCAAAAACGGCATGCGTTTATTTAAGAAGGCGAATTCTGATATAACTCCTGATGTGTATGTAGATGACACAAAGCTTGAAGTCGTTTAAATAAGTAATAAAAACTGTAAATAGAATAAAATACAACCTGTCAAATGTTACGTAAGTTCGAAATAATTTAACTCTTGACTCTGCAAAATTATATCTAAGTACAATAGTCATTCCGGGTTCTGGGTGTAGAAACGGATGGACAGTACCCACTTGTTTATAACATTACACCATTTAGCTTCATTTAATGTGGTATGAAAAAAGTATTATAAAGATGTATGCAAACACAAAATGTTTAGTAGAGGTGTCAACATTTTTTTTTTTCAGATTAATTGCAATTCTTATTTGTAATGATTCTAAATCGATTTAAAAAAATAAAAAAATAAAAAATAAAAAATATGATGAATCATTGTATTCTGTTTTTATTTACGATTTACACAACGTGCCAACTTCACTGGTTTTGGGTTTTCTAGAAAACAACGTAACGGTCGCGTGTTGCGAATAAAGCTGCCAGGCAGAGTGTGGCACGAGGCAGGAATACCGGTAAATAGCTCTCTGATTAGTGACCGTGAGCAGGTTAGCGTCCCGACCACTAATCAGAGGCAGGTGACAAAAATCAGCAACAAAGAAAAAAAACAATAGTGCTGAAACAGAACTAATCAAAACTTAAAAAGAAATATCAAACTAAACAAAACATGATCCAGGCAACGGATCATGACAGTTACTGCATGGATTTCAACTCAGTGAACCGTTTTGGATTGTATCGTTCCCAAAAAACTAATATATTCCCTGAATTGTATCGGCAACATAACATTATGATTCGAATCGAATCGTTGTTGAAACAATTTGTTGTGAACCCACACCAAACAAGAATGACTAACACATTTCGGGAGAACATCCGCACCGTAACACAACATAAACACAACAGAACAAATACCCAGAACCCCTTGCAGCACTAACTTTTCCGGGACGCTACGATATGCACTCCCCCCCCACTACCCCCTACCCTAACCCCCCCCCCCCCCCCCCACTACCCCCTACCGCCTACCCTCTCCCATCTCAACACCCCCCTCCCCCCCAACCCCGCCCACCTCAACCTCCTCATGCTCTCTCAGGGCATGTCCCAAATTCTAAGCTGCTGTTTTGAGGCATGTTAAAAAAAATAATGCACTTTGTGACTTCAATAATAAATTTGGCAGTGCCATGTTGGCATTTTTTTTCCCATAATTTTGAATTTATTTATTTTGGAAAATCTTGTTACATTGTTTAATCCAGATGTCCCCAAACTATGGCCCGCGGGCTGGATCAGGCCCACCAGCGTCCAAAATCTGGCCCGCGGGATGTCCAAAGTTAAAAAAATAAAATAAATATATTTTTAATTTTTTAATTTTTTAATTTTTTAATTTTGTATTTTTTTATTATAATTTTTTTAATCAGTTTTTCCTAATCCATTTTCTACTGTTTGTTACTCTCGGTATCTCCTAGCAGCCCAGGCAAATCAAGTGGTCTAAAAATGGGTATATATATATATATATATATATATATATATATATATATATATATATATATATATGTGTGTGTGTATATATTTATATATATATATATATACTGTATATATGTATGTATGTGTGTGTGTATATATACGTGTATATATATGTGTGTATATATATATGTGTGTGTATATATATGTGTATATATATATGTGTGTGTATATATATATATATATATATATATATATATATATATATATATATATATGTATATATATACAAGTGTGTATATTTGTGTGTATATATGTGTATATATGTATATATATATATATATATATATATATATATATATATATATATATATATATATATATATATATATATATATATATATATATATGTATGTATGTGTGGGGGAAAAAATCACAAGACTATTTCATCTCTACAGGCCTGTTTCATGAGGGGGGTACCCTCAATCGTCAGGATTGACGATTGAGGGTACCCCCCTCATGAAACAGGCCTGTAGAGATGAAATAGTCTTGTGATTTTTTTCCCCACACATACATATATTGCGCTCTACTACGGTATCGAGCACTATTTTTTGGATAACCTTATTAAGACATATATATATATATATATATATATATATGTATATACATGTATATATGTATATATAAATATGTATACATTTATTTATATATATATATATATATATATATATATATATATATATATATATATATATATATATATATATATATATATATATATATATATATATAAATTTGTCACCGATTCTGTTCATAACCTTTATGGACAGAATTTCTAGGCGCAGTCAAGGGGTTGAGGGGATCCGGTTTGGTGGCTGCAGGATTAGGTCTCTGCTTTTTGCAGATGATGTGGTCCTGATGGCTTCATCTGGCCAGGATCTTCAGCTCTCGCTGGATCGGTTCGCAGCCGAGTGTGAAGTGACTGGGATGAGAACACCGACCGACACCAGCAGATGACATGGCACCCCAAACCATCACCCAACCATGCAAATTTTGCATTTCCTTTGGAAATCGAGGTCCCAGAGTCTGGAGGAAGACAGGAGAGGCACAGGATCCACGTTGCCTGAAGTCTAGTGTAAAGTTTCCACCATCAGTGATGGTTTGGGGTGCCATGTCATCTGCTGGTGTCGGTCCACTCTGTTTCCTGAGATCCAGGGTCAACGCAGCCGTCTACCAGCAAGTTTTAGAGCACTTCATGCTTCCTGCTGCTGACCTGCTCTATGGAGATGGAGATTTCAAGTTCCAACAGGACTTGGCGCCTGCACACAGGGCAAAATCTACCCGTGCCTGGTTTACGGACTATGGTATTTCTGTTCTAAATTGGCCCGCCAACTCCTCTGACCTTAGCCCCATAGAAAATCTGTGGGGTATTGTGAAAAGGAAGATGCAGAATGCCAGACCCAAAAACGCAGAAGAGTTGAAGGCCACTATCAGAGCAACCTGGGCTCTCATAACACCTGAGCAGTGCCAGAAACTCATCGACTCCATGCCACGCCGCATTAACGCAGTAATTGAGGCAAAAGGAGCTCCAACCAAGTATTGAGTATTGTACATGCTCATATTTTTCATTTTCATACTTTTCAGTTGGCCAACATTTCTAAAAATCCCTTTTTTTGTATTAGCCTTAAGTAATATTCTAATTTTGTGACACACGGAATTTTGGATTTTCATTTGTTGCCACTTCAAATCATCAAAATTAAATGAAATAAACATTTGAATGCATCAGTCTGTGTGCAATGAATAAATATAATGTACAAGTTACACCTTTTGAATGCAATTACTGAAATAAATCAAGTTTTTCAAAATATTCTAATTTACTGGCTTTTACCTGTATATATAGCCTGGCCAAATTGTGTTAACCCAACGCGGCCCCTGAGTCAAAAAGTTTGGGGACCCCTGGATTAATGCATCCAGCGGGGCATCACAACAAAATTAGGCATAATAATGTGTTAATTCCACGACTGTATATATCGGTATCGGTTGATATCGGAATCGGTAATTAAGAGTTGGAGAATATCGGAATATCGGATATCGGCAAAAAAGCCATTATCGGACATCTCTATTCCCTAGTATTGTGTGAACCCTTACAGTCGTTCAAATGAATCATCAATACCTCAACACAATCAGGATGCTTTCATAATCTGCGATTTCTTCCCTCCAGTTAAAAACAGAATTCTAATAACACCTCCCAACGGGGCGAGTGATTTTCTAAATTGTCTGTAATTCTGCACTGGGAGTCATTTCCTTGTCGTTATTAATGTGCGGTGTTGGATTTCACACAATTTCCACCAACTCCTCGCTTGTGATGAGCCCAATTTCACAGCCCGGAAAGCAAACAATAATAAAGTGTGTGAGTCATATAAGATGGGAGACCCTCTGGGAAGGGGTGTGTGGGTGTGTGAGATCATTTACATATTAAGTACGTTTAACTTATTGTATTTCATCGCCAGGCCGCTTGGATGTGAAATTGCTTCTTGGCCTGGTCACATGTCAACAAAGTGACACATGAATGGTTATACAACCTTAATCCCACCTGTACCAAGTGACAGCTATTTTTTTTTCCAGGGGGCAGTTTGTGGTGCAGGACTCTCTCTCTTTCTTCCTTTCTCTCTGTGTGATTGTGTTACATGAGGCGACGGCCCCTCAGAGCTTTGATTGCTTCTGATTTATGTGGATCGTGCTCTGAGGGATGTGGAAAGGACAGGACAAGGTTGTGCTAACCGAGTCACTGAGGATTTGCTCTTCTGCATTAAACATCATCCAAGCCATATTTGGACTCATCTTCTATACCCTGTTTAAAATAAATCCAAAGCATGTCCACTTGGAGGAGCCACTGCTTCATTGGATCATGCTTATGGGGCACAGTGACATTTCTTCTGTCAGTAATCTTCTACACTACCAGGAAATTATTATTTTTGAGGAATAATTGTCTCCAGTTGGCCTAATAGGAAAGGAAATTGGACTAATTGGATGATATTTGGAAAGACCTTAGGGAGCGTCACAGAAGTGACAGAAAGTCAAGTCTGTTTTTCAGAAGGTATTGCAACATTTCTTGTTTTAGAGCAGTGGTTCTTAACCTTGCTGGAGGTACTGAATCCCACCAGTTTCATATGCGCATTCACCGAACCCTTCTTTAGTGAAAAATAAAATGTTATTTTTTTTCAAATTCATGACAAAGTTATATGTTTTTTTTACTGGTGCACAAAATGAACCGTGCATGAACCACAACAAATTACACACCTGCAAATCAGATGGAAAATTAGAGGGAACATTGTTTGGGGGTATCCATAGTACGTCGATAGGGAGAAGTTTTTATCTACACGATGAGTCAGGTGTGTCTCTGCTGAACCCCTGAGGCCGACTCACCAAAACCCTAGGGTTCGATTGAACCACTGTTTTAGAGCCTCAAACAAAAGCAGTGCTCTACTGTTTTTAAATCCCCTACTGCACAAACAGAAGTCAAAGATCCTCTATTTGGGTTAGGTTCAAGCTCACAAATGTCATTTTGCTTTTTTGTGTGTGTACTCCGGCAAAGAATGAAAATGTGACGATAACAATACAACCAGACATTGTCGACATATAGGGTAGGAAAGGGTTGGCATGCATGCTCAGTCCAACATGAGCAACATACGTCAGATAGTCTGTACCAAGTGTCAAACTGTTGCAGTCATCACAAGTGTAAAAAGAAGTTAATCGCTGTAAAACAATAATGTTGTCTGCTTACCCTGACGAATTACGTTTTTCGGATGGATTTTAATGTGGAATTCAAATAGCTGCAGATCTGGATCCTATCCAGAAAAACCTGTTTAGGCAATGAAGGTATTGTGTTGTATTGAATTAGATTTGACACTAAAATGTAATGGGAACATCCTTAAAATTATGCCTTTAAAAAAAACAAAAAAACAATGTTGATAAGTAAAAGCAAGTGTCTGATTATCTGTATTGTATTAATATGCACTGGAACCAATCAGGATTATTAAATAATATATAATAATTCTACTATTATCATTAGTTATTATTTGTATGTAATTTTTTTTATTTATTATTAATTTATAATTATTTGCTAAGTTGGTATTATTATTATTATTATATAAACATAATATAACAACACCAAAATTAACAATGACAGTCATATATATAAATAAACCAATCAAAAAATGTGTGTATATATTGTTCTTAGTAGATCCTACCTACTACACAAAATGTTGAAATTGTATTAGATTTGACAGATTATTATTATAACGATTGCTATTAATGATTATTTTTATATTATTATTATTGTATTATTATATACTTGTATTATAACAACAACAAAAATAACAATAACAGTCATCTTTATAAAAAAAACAATAATGTATCGTATATATTTGTACATTTACTTACTAGAGCCTACCTACCTACTACACAAAATGTTGAAATTGTATTAGATTTGACAGGATATGACAAGCGGTAGAAAACTGGATGGATGGATTATTATTGTTGTTATTGAAATTCATGATTATTTTTCTTATTGTAAATAAATACTATTATATACTTGTATTATAACAACAAACCTGATAATGATAGTCATATTTATAAATAAACCAATCAATCCTTTTTCGTAAATATATTCTTAATTTTTCCTTAGTAGGCCGTGCCTACAACACAGTCTGTTCAATTGTATTAGATTTCACAGGATATTATATTAAATATTATTAAAAATGATTACTTGCTCTTATTAGTTATTATTTTTTAATAATTTAATAATAATTAAAAAACAAAATAATTATCTTCATATTCATAAATAAATAAATAAAACATTTTCTTACCCATCCATTCATCCATTTTTTACCGCTTGTCCCTTTTTGTATGAAATCTGAATTATTCTTAGTAGACCCAACTTAAAACACTGAATATTCAAACTGTATCCGATTTGACATTTCAGTTATATATATATATATATATATATATATATATATATATATATATATATATATATATATATATATATATATAAATATCCCAAAAATAATATAGATATTTTTTCCAAGTATTTATTAAATGCATGAATTCCTATTAAACATTGATAAAAAATAAATAAATAAATAAACATATATATATATATATATATATATATATATATATATATATATATATATATATATGCATATGCATACACACAGAAATTATGTACACAGGAAGTTGAAAGCTATAAAGAAACAAAGAAAAACATACGCTGATAAAACTTCTAAATTTGTGGTAGTTAAACAAGTCTTAATCCCGCTATCATCCAACTCCTATGTGTTGCCATCCATCCATCCATTTTCTACTGCTTGTCCCTTGCCATCTACTGTATATTCTCATTTACTTACATTTTAAAATGCATGCATAAATGCCTGCCAGCTATCCGCAGGTCTGTAAAGCCTAACAAGTAAAGTTTACACTCAGATGAAAATCAACCCCCTCTGGTCGTTGCTGCAGGCACACAGTCTGCCGCTTCCTCTGATCCTTCACACACACCAAAAAAGCACCCTATCAACACTCGCTCTATGCTTAGATGTTCCAACATTGCCATGACACACTGAGATCCAGTATCTGTATCAAAGATTGTGACCTTACAAAGATGATAATGCTCATTTTTGACCGACACTGTCAGAGTAGTAGTTTTTGCATTGCTGCATCTCAGTTTGGCTATTGGTATATTGTTGTACTGTTTATTACCAATCCCAAATAAATCTCAGAGGTTCCACAGTTCTTGTAGTCCAAAGTCTAGCCTTGTTTCTGGAAAGCACGCAGTTCAACAGTGTTTTGGCAAGCCCTATTTGAAACATGCTTTTTTGTAATGCTAATGAGCTGTTTGCAGTGCTGTTGTGCACTTTATCCACTATTTTAGGACACAAACATGAGCAACGTTAGCTATGTGAGTTAGAGCAGTGGTTCTCAAAAGGGGGTACCTGGGTGTCCCAATCTGGTCTTGATATCGAATATTGGTTCGATATCAGCCAAAAAGAAGTATCGTATTATATGGGCTTGCATCTAAAATATCCAGTATGAGCACTCAAGCAGTCCTGTCGTGCGTTTACTTGAGCAAAGCTCGAGAGTCTAGCTCGGTATAGCTCGGTTGGTAGAGTGGCCGTGCCAGCAATTTGAGGGTTCCAGGTTCGATCCCCGCTTCCGCCATCCTAGTCACTGCCGTTGTGTCCTTGGGCAAGACACTTTACCCACATGCTCCCAGTGCCACCCACACTGGTTTAAATGTAACTTAGATATTGGGTTTCACTATGTAAAAGCGCTTTGAGTCACTAGAGAAAAGCGCTATATAAATATAATTAACTTCACTTCACTAAATGTCCTTCAATAAGCAAAGTTGATATTTTCTTGTAATTTAGGAAATAATTTACAATAGGTAAACATGGTAGGCTATAGGCTAACAAGGGGGTCACCAACCTGCGGCCCTAGAGCCACATGCGGCTCATTGGCGGCGCCCTGGTGGCTCCATGGAGCTTTTTCAAAAATGTATGGAAATGGAAAAAAAAATGGGGTGTGAAAATATGTTTTTCCTTGTCATATGGTTTCTTTAGGAGGACAAACACGATTGTTGGAAAGCCCTACTGTTTAATATGTTTGTGTTTATGCTTCACTGATGAGAGTATTTGGCGAGCGCCGTTTTGTCCTACTAATTTCAGCCGCCCTTGAACTCACCGTTGTGTGGACTGTGACTCAACAGTTTGTTTACATGCATAACTTTCTCCGAAGCTGCCACAGAAAGACGTGTTCTATGCCACTCTTTCTTCGTCTCATTTTGTCCACCAAACGTTTTATGCTGTGCGTGAATGCACAAAGTCAGCTTTGCTGATGTTATTGACTTGTTGGAGTGCTAAACAAGGCATATTTGGTCACTGCATGACTGCAAGCTAATCGATGCTAACATGCTATTTAGGCTAGCTGTATGTACATATTGCATCATTATGCCTCGTTTGTAGGTATATTTGAGCTCATTTAATTTCCTTGACTTATGTCCTCTGTGTATTTAGTTTATTTTTCCATGTTTCATGATTTTGATAGTAGGCTAATATAGACACTTGCATCATGTGCTGTCTTCATTAAAACACTTACATAAGAGTTTTAAAGTAATTTTGATAGTAGGATAATATAGCTAATTAGCCACATACATCATGTGTTGTCGTCATTATAACACTTATATAAGACTTTTAAAGTCATTTTGATAGTAGGCTAATATAGCTAACATAGACACTTACATCATGTGTTGTCTTCATTATAACACTTTTATAAGTCTTTAAATTTTTTTCGGCTCCAGACCGATTACTTTTTTGTATTTGTGTTCCAATATAGCTCTTTCAACATTTTGGGTTGCCGACCCCTGGGCTTTTAGGATCTAGAAGCGACACAACAGCTAAGCACACAATAGTACACAGGCTGAGTGTACACTTTACTTAAAGGGGCTGTTTGCAACTTGCTCTCAGTTACATTTTTCTAAACAAAACATTAAACAAAAACATAATTGGCTCACTTATGTTACCATTAGTGGTTTCATAATAATAATAATTAATAATAATAAGCTCTTTATTGTCATTGCACAAGTACAAAGAAATGTCATTTTCAGCACAAACATTGAACGCTGATGAGTCGCCACTTATGTCGCCCTGTGAAAGATGCGAAAAAGTGGACGCAGGGGAAAACGAATGAATTGAAAAAAAAGAAACATTTTCTCAGATTGGGCTACTATTGAGGAACGGTGGTGGCGCAGACTGGGGCCGAGGGGAAAAAAACTTGATAGCCAATAAGCACGTATACACATGTTGACACAGCAACAACCGTTTCGACAAGACAGGCAGGTTCCCCAGAACCCGAGATCGTGTCAATTTCGTTGGGAGGCAAATCAATCAATTCCATTGTTTAGATTCTGAAGACCTGCCCCCCGGGTCAGAAACACCATGGGTCCAGTGGAAGACACTAAACCGCCTGAGAACAGGAACAGGGCGATCAAAAGCTGCTATGGCCAGATGGGGCTACGAAACCGGCCCAACCACCTGCGAATGCGGATAAGGACCACACGATGCAACACTGCCTTGTCTGTCCTCTGCTACCCAACCAGTCCAGCTTAAAAGATCTCGCAGAGTTCAACGACAATGCAAAAGACTGTGTAAAGAAATGGGAAACTATCATATAACCACATGCTTCAAATACACGAAAAGAGGAAGATCTTCATTATAATGCTACTTGAAGTTCAATCAATCAATCAATCAATGTTTATTTATATAGCCCTAAATCACAAGTGTCTCAAAGGGCTGCACAAGCCACAACGACATCCGCGGTACAGAGCCCACATAAGGGCAAGGAAAAACTCACAACCCCAATGGGACGTCGATGTGAATGACTATGAGAAACCTTGGAGAGGACCGTATATGTGGGGGGACCCCCCCCTCTCTAGGGGAGACCGGATGCAATGGACGTCGAGTGGGTCTGACATAATATTGTGAAAGTCCAGTCCATAGTAGATCTAACATAATAGGGACGGCGTGGCGCAGTGGAAGAATGGCCGTGCGCGACCCGAGGGTCCCTGGTTCAATCCCCACCTAGTACCAACCTCGTCATGTCCGTTGTGTCCTGAGCAAGACACTTCACCCTTGCTCCTGATGGGTGCTGGTTAGCGCCTTGCATGGCAGCTCCCTCCATCAGTGTGTGAATGTGTGTGTGAATGGGTAAATGTGGAAGTAGTGTCAAAGCGCTTTGAGTACCTTGAAGGTAGAAAAGCGCTATACAAGTACAACCCATTTATCATTTATTTATTTAATAGTGAGAGTCCAGTCCATAGTGGGGCCAGCAGGAGACCATCTCGAGCGGAGACGGGTCAGCAGCGCAGAGATGTCCCCAATCGATTCACAGGTCCACCTCCCTTCATCCATGGCCACTGGACCTGTGTCCCCCCCCTCCACAAGGGACAGGGGGGCAGAAGAGAAAAGAAACGGCAGATCAACTGGTCTAAAAAGGGGGTCTATTTAAAGGCTAGAGTAAACAAATGAGTTTTAAAGGGGAACATTATCACAATTTCAGAAGGGTTAAAACCATTAAAAATCAGTTCCCAGTGGTTTATTTTATTTTTCGAAGTTTTTTTCAAATTTTTACCCATCACGCAATATCCCTAAAAAAAGCTTCAAAGTGCCTGATTTTAACCACCCGTCCATTTTCCTGTGACGTCACACAGTGATGCCAATACAAACAAACATGGCGGATAGAACAGCAAGGTATAGCGACATTAGCTCGGATTCAGACTCGGATTTCAGCGGCTTAAGCGATTCAACAGATTACGCATGTATTGAAACGGATGGTTGTAGTGTGGAGGCAGGTAGCGAAAACGAAATTGAAGAAGAAACTGAAGCTATTGAGTCATATCGGTTCGAACCGTATGCAAGCGAAACCGACGAAAACGACACGACAGCCAGCGACACGGGAGAAAGCGAGGACGAATTCGGCGATCGCCTTCTAACCAACGATTGGTATGTGTTTGTTTGGCATTAAAGGAAACTAACAAATATGAACTAGGTTTACAGCATATGAAATACATTTGGCAACAACGTGCACTTTGAGAGTGCAGACAGCCCATTTCAGGCGCGCTAAGAACATATATTTTTCCACGATTTCAGCACTCAGGTTAACCATACCTAAATAGACACAAAATACTGCATTACACAAGACTACCCGAATGTACTCGAATGATTGAAAAAAATAAATGTTTTTAAGCTAAATTATTGGTAAACACAGTTAATGTATAATAATTTACGTAAAATCGCGAGCAATGAATAAAGTTTTCATCAATTAATATATTCTGTAGACATACCCTCATCCGCTCTCTTTTCCTGAAAGCTGATCTGTCCAGTTTTGGAGTTGATGTCAGCATCTGCTTTGAGTGTCGCAGGATATTCACACATTCTTGCCATCTCTGTCGTAGCATAGCTTTCGTCGGTAAAGTGTGCGGAACAAACGACTGACCATTTCGTCGGCTTTCCCCACAGTCTCGTATTTTGAACAAATTTCGTCCAATTTCTTGCCACTTTCGCATCTTTGGGCCACTGGTGCAACTTGAATCCGTCCCTGTCCGTGTTGTTACACCCTCCGACAACACAAGTGAGAAAATGGCGGATTGCTTCCGACGTCATCGCTCCAAGAGCGAATAATAGAAAGGCGTTTAATTCGCCAAAATTCACCCATTTAGAGTTCGGAAATCGGTTAAAAAAATATATGGTCTTTTTTCTGCAACATCAAGATATATATTGACGCTTACATAGGTCTGGTGATAATGTTCCCCTTTAAGATTGGACTTGCGTCTACTGAGGTAGCATCTCTAACTGTTACCGGGAGGGCATTCCAGAGTACTGGAGCCTGAATAGAAAACGCTCTATAGCCCGCAGACTTTTTTTGGGCTCTGGGTATCACTAATAAGCCGGAGTTCTTTGAACGCATATTTCTTGCCGGGACATATGGTACAATACAATCGGCAAGATAGGATGGAGCTAGACCGTGTAGTATTTTATACGTACCGTATTTTTCGGAGTATAAGTCGCACCGGAGTATAAGTCGCACCTGCCGAAAATGCACAATAAAGAAGGAAAAAAACATATATAAGTTGCACTGGAAACTATGAAAAAAACTGCGACTTATAGTCCGAAAAATACGGTAAGTAGTAAAGTTGACTTTTATTTTATGTGCCGTTTTTGTGGAGGCTACTTTGCAAAGAAAAAGACTGAAAACCACTGAGCCAGAAAAGAAAAACTGTATTACAAGATAGTTGTCAGAGATCTGGGAAGTGTAGGGAAGCATTTATTTTTGAAAAACTGTTCTGTGGGAAGGAGTGGGCAGTTGACGCAGGGTGGGCTCATCTGGGTCACAGGTGTTATGGTAATTCCCTTCATGACGTCATGAAAAAGCGGTGCTTCAGAAGCCAGCATTTGAGCACCGTTTCCCCCCCACCCCCCCCACACACATATTTGGTGCTTATACAAATAATAACGTAGAACATCCCATTTGCAAGGGACTGTGTGACTGTATTCCAGTGTCACATGACTTGTTACTAAAATTGCATTTGTGTCCTAGAAACCGCTTGAACACTCCTTCCAAGCCAGTTCACATGGATGCGGAAGAGTAGCCTGTGAGATTTTGCCATTCCTAAATGTTTGCCTCCATCCTCCACTACCACAAGGTGAACAATACTGGCGCCACTTTTCTTTTCTTTCTTTTTTTTGCTGGATTAATTTGGAGCGCTTTCAAGGCTTAGACGATAGACATGATACACTTTCCGAGGGCGTACCCTGGAGTGCTGAGTTCCTCGTCTCTAGGGGATTGTTTTGTGTGAAAGTTATTTTTGTGAATGACTTCTTATGCTCGTAAGATTTGCTGGAGTTCCTGACAGATGCAAAATGTCAACCACTGCGCTGCACTTTGAGGCGAGGGTGTTCATTAGCATCTCTCAGCATTGACATTCTCCGCCATGGGCTACAGAGGAGAGAGCGGCTGCAGACTGCTGATAGATAGGAATTAGCTCCTTTTTTTAAACCACACTCTCGACTAACTCAAAGGGGCCGACAAGGATCGCAACAACAATAGTGTGTGGGATTTGTCTTGTCGAGCATAACTTGGAAGTTTATCATGTTTTTGTTGCCTTATTTAGACGCGCGCATATTGATTGTGTCAATGTATGCTGCGTGAGTCACAACTGTGCATCGCTGAGCCAAGGCACAAAGTATGAAGAGCAAGGTTTTGCATGAATAATTAATAGCAAATTCGTACTTTTTTGTGTGTATTCAGTGCACAGTGACACGTCTTCTACTAACTTAGTCATTCGTCCGATGTTTCATCTTTTATGCCGCCTTCACCTGCACTGCAAGGGAAAATATTAATTGAATTGAATTTGTTTTCCTTTAAAAAACATACTGTATAATTTCATTCGCATAATGCATTATATAATAATACAATATTAATATACATACACCGTTTACATAAATATATATACATATACATATATATATATATATATATATATGTCAGTGACGTGCGGTGAGGTTCATGACTGGTGAGGCACTGACTTCATCACAGTCAGATTTACAAACATATGAATCCTAAAGAGTATCTTATTCACCATTTGATTGGCAGCAGTTAACGGGTTATGTTTAAAAGCTCATACCAGCATTCTTCCCTGCTTGGCACTCAGCATCAAGGGTTGGAATTGGGGGTTAAATCACCAACAATTATTCCCGTGCGCGGCGCCGCTGCTGCCCACTGCTCCCCTCACATCCCAGGGGGTGAGCAAGGGGATGGGTCAAATGCAGAGGACAAATTTCACCACACCTAGTGTGTGTGTGACGATCATTGGTACTTTAACTTAACTTTAACTTTACACATACAAACTGTAGCACACAAAAAAGCACATTTAATAAAAAAAAACGTTATTATGGTTGTGCTGGATGTAGAATGCACCCCTTGACGGGAGTGTTATAACTAAAGCCCACACTTAAACTTTCCACGTGCAAGATTGAATCTATTTAAAAAAGTTATTTAATAAGAAGCCAAAAGTGCGAAAACAATAATGTTCGTGTTGGAGGAGTTGTGAATGAATGAAATATGAAATCCGTGCTGCAGTCTGCAGGTGTACCTAATGTTGTGTCCCTGCAGTCGTTCACGGCTCCTCCAACGCGAGCATTGTCGTTTTTGCACTTTTTGGCTTCTTGTTGGGTGACTTTTTTGAGTGGGTTCGGTCTTGCACGTGGAGGGTTTGGGTGTGGGCTTTGGTCGGTGTGGCTCTCCCGTCGGGGGGTGCATTAACCGGCACAAGGAGGCGGGATTACTGCGAGCCTCACACAGTGCGTCTTCGCAGCAGTTTTATGATTGTTCAGCACAAGAAATTCGTTACACACATACAGTTGTTGACAAAATACACTGTACATTATATACCTCAGCTAACTAAACTATGGAAATGTATAATATAGTTCATATAGCAGTACGGTCTCACTGCACAGCAGGCCAGCAGTTAGCCGAGTCCGCAATCCATGTTGAGGCACAACTGAGTGACGTGCCTCAACTGGCTGCTGATCACCGCACCGTCTCTTCTCAGTATTTGAACGACAAATGTGAAAATTCAGCGATTTTAAATAAAAATAATCTAAAACTGGTGAAGTTAAATGGAAAATAACTTTATAGTATAATCACTGGATACATATAACAATTTAATTAATTTTTTTTCTTTTTACATTTTTTTTCTTTCCATGATGGCAGGTGAGGCCCCGCCTCACCTGCCTCCAGTGACTGCACGTCACTGATATATGTATATACACACACACAGTCGCGATCAAAAGTTTACATACACTTGTAAAAACATAATGTCATGGCTGTCTTGAGTTTCCAATCATTTCTACAACTCTTATTTTTTTGTGATAGAGTGATTGGAGCACATACTTGTTGGTCACAAAAAAACATTTATGAGGTTTGGTTCTTTTATGAATTTATTATGGGTCTACTGAAAATGTGACCAAATCTGCTGGGTCAAAAGTATACATACAGCAATGTTAATATTTGGATACATGTCCCTTGGCAAGTTTCACTGCAATAAGGCACTTTTGGGAGCCATCCACAAGCTTCTGGCAAGCTTCTGGTTGAATTTTTGACCACTCCTCTTGACAAAATTGGTGCAGTTCAGCCAAATTTGTTGGTTTTCTGACATGGACTTGTTTCTTCAGCATTGACTTTGGGAAGGCCTTTCTAAAACCTTAATTCTAGCCTGATTTAGCCATTCCTTTACCACTTTTGACGTGTGTTTGGGGTCATTGTCCTGTTGGAACACCCAACTGCGCTCAAGACCCAACCTACGGGCTGATGATTTAAGTTGTCCTGAATAATTTGGAGGTACCGTAATCCTCCTTTTGCATTGTCCCATTTACTCTCTGTAAAGCGCCAGTTCCATTGGCAGCACAACAGGCCCAGAGCATAATACTACCACCACCATGCTTGGAATGGTGTTCCTGGGATTAAAGGCCTCATCTTTTCTTCTCCAAACATATTGCTGGGTATTGTGGTCAAATAGCTAAATTTTTGTTTCTTCTGACCACAGAACTTTCCTCCAGAAGGTCTTATCTTTGTCCATGTGATGTCAGATCGCGACTGTATACAGTACAGGCCAAAAGTTTGGACACACCTTCTCCTTATTCAATGCGTTTTCTTTATTTTCACGACTATTTACATTGTAGATTGTCACTGAAGGCATCACAACTATGAATGAACACGTGTGGAGTTATGTACTTAACAAAAAAGGGTGAAATAACTGAAAACATGTTTTATATTCTAGTTTATTTAAAATAGCCACCCGTTTCTCTGATTACTGCTTTGCACACTCTTGGCATTCTCTCGATGAGCTTCAAGCACACCAGTGAAGTGAAAACCATTTCAGGTGACTACCTCTTGAAGCTCATCAAGAGAATGCCAAGAGTGTGCAAAAAAGTACTCAGAGCAAAGGGTGGCTATTTTGAAGAAACTAGGGACAAGCGGTAGAAAATGGATGAATGGATAGAAAATAAACCATGTTTTCAGTTATTTCACTTTTTGTGTTAAGTTCATAACTCCACATGTGTTCATTCATAGTTTTGATGCCTTCAGTGACAATCTACAATGTAAAAGTCATGAAAATAAAGAAAACGCATTGAATGAGAAGGCGTGTCCAAACTTTTGGTCTGTACTGTATATATATATATATATATATATATATATATATATATATATATATATATATATATATATATATATATGTATATGTATGTATGTATATTAGGGGTGTAACAATAAACAGTATTGATGATTACCTCGGTAAAACTCCCAATCGTTAGTATTACCGTTTTAAATGAATTAAAAAACTGGGATTAATAACTGCACTTTGATAAACTCACGGACTGAAACAACATACATACCCCAATCTAAACTTATATAAGCACAATGCTGTCTGAGCAACTAAGCTATTCATTTATGCAAATTGAGCTTACAGGCTGTGCTCTCTTAGAACAAAGTGATTGTTCTATACTCAAAGGAATACCAGTGCGTTCAAGGAGCGGTGAACAGTGTGCGATGCCTCAACGCCTCTCCAGAACACGCAGCATGAGAAACGCAAAACATGCAAAATAGTGAGCTTTACAGTTTAACAGTAGGTCTATTTATTTGTGTTATTTTAAAGCAAAACAAAAAACTTCCAAAGATTTCAGTACTTTTTGAGCACACTCAACAATACCGCTAATGATGATAAACATGATCATTTTGGCCTTAATAACTATGATATACCATTTTCATTTTGTGTGCGGAAGCATGTATGTGTGTGTGTGTGTGTATATTTTAAAATCCCCTGACGAGCAGGGAAACTTGTAGGGATGATATCGCCTCTGTGTTTTTTCCTTACCTAACGCATGTATGTATATATATATATATATATATATATATATATATATATATATACATATACATACATATTTTATATATGTATATATATACATATATATATATATACATATATATACATACATACATACATATATATATATGTATATATGTATGTATATATATATATATATATATATATATATATATATATATATATATATATATATCAGTGACGTGCGGTGAGGTTCATGACTGGTGAGGCACTGACTTCATCACAGTCAGATTTACAAACATATGAACCCTAAAGAGTCTCTTATTCACCATTTGATTGGCAGCAGTTAACGGGTTATGTTTAAAAGCTCATACCAGCATTCTTCCCTGCTTGGCACTCAGCATCAAGGGTTGGAATTGGGGGTTAAATCACCAACAATTATTCCCGGGCGCGGCGCCGCTGCTGCCCACTACTCCCCTCACATCCCAGGGGGTGATCAAGGGGATGGGTCAAATGCAGAGGACATATTTCACCACACCTAGTGTGTGTGACAATCATTGGTACTTTAACTCATTGGCGTTGTTAGGCCTATTTTAGGGGGGCTCATTATAAAGTGGCCCAAATATGAGTTTAAATAAATAATCATATAACCTGTTATTATTCACTCAGTTTCCCCTCACTTCGTAGCGTAAGGTAGAGAGCCCTTTTCGTGCATCGGTATCCAATCCATTCCACTTGTTCATATAAAAAATGCCCACATCACTCAAATTCCAGCCTGCATTTTCTCTGCGACCTTGCTTGAGGTCCTGCAGGTGTGCGAAGCACATTATCTTCCTTTACAATGAGTGAAGCTGCACAAAACCTTGTGTGTGCAATTGTAAATCATTTATTTTTTAAGTTTTGTGTTTCTTGTAGAATCTATATAAAGTAATATACATAAGCCTATTGTTAAAATAATGAAAAAACCATCATTAAATATATTTGTTTTATTGTATTGTTACATGAATAGCTGTTTTATTATTATAGGATGGCTTGTTAAACATTTAATAGGATTTTCAGAGGGAGGAAAAACCAAGACATTTAATATAAAATGTAAAATGAATAAATACATAAAAAGAAAAAGAAAATATAGGGTTAAAAGCCATCGTCCCGGGGAGCATTTCATTTCGTCCCGTGCATTTAAAAAAAAATAAAAAAAATAACAATGAATCATTTCTAAGTCTTTGTTAGCCGTTTGTGAAGTTTTGTGCTCGTGCGTAACATTCGCTCACATCCTGTGCATCTCCTGGGGGCAAAGCCCCCTTGTCCTTAAAAGCTAGTGACGCCCCTGCTTTAACTTAACTTTAACTTTACACATACAAACTGTAGCACACAAAAAAGCACATTTAATAAAAAAAACGTTATTATGGTCTTACCTTTACTTATAAGTGCGGGAACAGTGGTGTTCGTGTTGGAGGAGTTGTGACTGAATGAAATATGAAATCCGTGCTGCAGTTTGCAGGTGTACCTAATGTAGTGTCCTTGCAGTCGTTCACGGCTCCTCCGGCGCGAGCAATGTTGTTTTTGCACTTTTTGGCTTCTTGTTAAGTGACTTTTTTTTGGGTGGATTCGGTCTTGCACGTGGAGGGTTTGGGTGTGGGCTTTGGTTGGTGTGGTGCTCTCGTCGGTGGGTGCAGTCTGCTGCGAAGGTGCCTTAAGCACCAGGAGGCGTGGTTACGCGTGCCTCAGCCAGTGCGTCTTCGCAGCAGTTTTATGATCGCTCAGCACAAGAAATACTTTACACACATACAGTTGTTGACAAAATACACTGTACATTATATACCTCAGCTAACTAAACTATGGAAATGTATAATATAGTTCATATAGCAATACAGTATCACTGCACAGCAGACCAGCAGTTAGCCGAGTCCGTCCATGTTGAGGCACTGAGTGACGTGCCTCGACTGGCTACTGTTCACCGCACCGTCTCTTCTCAGTATTTGAACGGCAAATGTGAAAATTCAGCGATTTTGAATACAAATAATCTAAAACTGGTGAAGTTAAATGGAAAATAACTTTATAGTATAATCACTGGATACATATAACAATTTAATTATTTTTTTTTCTTTTTACATTTTTTTCTTTCCATGATGGCAGGTGAGGCCCCGCCTCTAGTGACCGCACGTCACTTATATATATATATATATATATATATATATATATATATATATATATATATATATATATATATATATATATGTGTATATATATATATATGTATATATATATATATGTGTATATATGTATATATGTGTATATATATGTGTATATATAGATATGTGTATATATATATATATATATATAGATATGTGTATATATATATATGTATATATATATATATATATATATGTATATATATATATATATATATACACATATATATATATATATATATATATATATATATATATATATATATATATATATATATATATATATATGTACATATACATATGTACATATATAGTCGTCTCTCGCCAAATGCATTTTTGGCTTAAATTAGGCGTTAAATCAATTAACAGTGATAAACAAGGCAAAACTACTATGATCTTTTAGAAAAATTTAACAAATAAAAACTAAAAATCCTACTAAATTCTTGTACTATTTCAACAATTTTCCTTGTAAAATACAATTTAAATCCGAAAGAAATTGCCACTTTAGTCCTATAATATTACAACCTTTTTTTGTTGTTTGTTTGATTTCTTTCTCATAACCTTGTGACTTTTCCCTAAAAAATGTCAACTTAATTTCAATATCAAAACTTATTATTATTAAAAACAATATTCTCGATATATACTCGATAGATCATAACCAGTCATTATTTTTTGCCTTTGATCTTCTCTCCCTGTGTGGTAATTACCTTGCCGGGCTGTCACTCCGCATCTATTTAGCGGCGCTGGGTCCCAGTTAAAGTTCTGCAGTGGAGAGGGTCTTGCTCATTGCTTATTGGAAGCGCATCAAAGTGTTGCTGACAGGGTCAGAGTGGGGTTCCCATTTTGTAAATGGCAAGCGACATCCAGGCTTCTGTAAATTACCTTTAAAATGCATGGGCGAATGCATTATTCAGGAATTCTTACCTATATTCACAGAGAAATGGAGGGCAGAGGAAGTTGCAAAATCAAGATCCTGCTGCTTTTTTTGGATAATATATGAGTGGGTACACGTCAATCAAGTCATGCTACATCTGGGGTTTTTTTTTCTGTCTTTTTTCTTTTGCTTATGCCAATCTCAACACTTTCCACTCAGTGACTTGTGTGGGACAGAAAAAGACAAAAAGGCAGAGAAGCAGGTGTAGGCTAGATGGGTTATTAGGCCAGGTAAACACAAAAGGGTTGTGTAACTCTCTTTGTTAATTCACTGACCTTTACCTTTTACAGCACTAATGCATTCTAATAGGCCAGTGGATCCTAGTGTGACCCCCGCAACACACACATGCATTATACACACACAGGGTTGTCAAGGAGTTTACAGCATTCATGTCTGCAAACACCGTGCTGATCTTCTTCTGGAAAACACTGATAAACAGCTTGTGAAAAACCTATAGTACAATACTGCATTAAAATGATGATATACAATGGCACAGATGTTTTCATGTTTAGTGCTTCCGTAGCGAGTCTACTAACAGATAAAAGTTCGATTGGTAACACTAATATTGTCCCTAGTGTCTGAATGTGAGTGTGAATGTTGTCTATCTGTGTTGGCCTTGCGATGAGGTGGCGACTTGTCCAGGGTGTACCCCGCCTACCGCCCGAATGCAGCTGAGATAGGCTCCAGCACCCCCCGTGACCCCAAAAGGGACAAGCGGTAGAAAATGAATGGATGGATGGATACATTAATTTGTATTAAAAAAGGCAACGGCGGAGGATGCATGTGCAAGTACGAGCCAGTCAAACGTATTTTCGTGTCTTTCTCGCCATTTCCGGGTCCTAAATAGCTGTTAAAGTGTACCAACTTGTCGGATTACCTTCTCAGACTTCTTCTGTACAAGTGAGAGGCGTGATTTGTGATCTATAATAAACTTCCATGGAGCAAGGAAGCGAGAAAGCAGCAGACCACTCGATGAAGTAAACATGGGCACACACAGTAGTGATCACGGTGCCGCTAGAAATTGTTAGTCTGCGTTAGTGCTTATAATAACAATATCACTAATACTTGGTTAATATTCAAGTCACGAAATGTAAATGGAGTATTGTTGGCGGGTTTTGAATGGTTATTCATTGGATTTTATGGGTGAGATGGAGAACCCTTCTTTGGCTCAGCTGTAAACAGACATTTAATATTTAGAATGCATAAAATCAATCTGTCGTCATGTCTCTCATAATGATTGTAAATGTTGTCAAATGTGTGTGTATATATATATATATATATATATATATATATATATATATATATATATATATATATATATATATATATATATATATATATATATATGTGTATGACATATATATATCTAGACATTAGGGTTGCACGGTATACCGGCATTAGTATAGTAGTATAGTATGGCGATTCTAATGAATCATATTCGGTACTATACCGCCTCTGAAAGGAACCGGTCTGCCCCCCTGTAATGATACCAAGAACAGTAGCGTATCTAGTCGATACTACTATCATTACGTCGACATTTTTTGGCATCACAACATCTTCTTTAGTTTAAAAAAAATGTATATTATGTTTATAAACTCAGGAAATACGTCCCTGGACACATGAGGACTTTGAATGTGACCAATGTATGATCCTGTAATGACTTGGTATCGGCTTGATACCCAAATTTGTGGTATCATCCAAAACTAATGTAAAGTATCAAACAACAGAACAATAAGTGATTATTACATTTTAACAGAAGTGTACATAGAACATGTTAAAACAGAAAATAACCAGATATTAACAGTAAATGAACTCGTAGATTAATAATTCATTTTCTACCACTTGTCCTTAATAATTTTGACAAAACAATCGAATGGAAAATGACACAATATGTTACTGCATATGTCAGCAGATTAAATTACGAGCCTTTGTTGTCTTGTATGTTCACTATTTTATTTAAGGACAAACTTGCAATAAGAAACATATGTTTAATGTACCCTAAGATTTTTTGTTAAAATAAAGCCAATAATGCAATTTTTTGTGGTCCCCTTTATTTAGAAAAGTATCGAAAAGTATGGAATTACATTTTGGTACCGGCATCGGTACCAAAATATTGGTATCCGGACAACAACAATAATACATATATATATATATATATATATATATATATATATATATATATATACTAGGGCTGCAACTAACGATTAATTTGATAATCGATTAATCTGTCGATTATTACTTTGAATAATCAATTAATAATCGGATAAAAGAGACAAACTACATTTCTATCCTTTCCAGTATTTTATTGGAAAAAAACAGCATACTGGCACCATACTTATTTTGATTATTGTTTCTCAGCTGTTTGTACATGTTGCAGTTTATAAATAAAGGTTTATAAAAAAAAAATAATACAAAATTTAAAAAAAATAAAAAAATACAAAATTGCCTCTGCGCATAGCATAGATCCAACGAATCGATGATTAAATTAATCGCCAACTATTTTTTATAATCGATTTTAATCGATATAATCGATTAGTTGTTGCAGCCCTAATATATACACACACATAGATATGTATATATGTCTATATATATATATATATATATATATATATATATATATATATATATATATAGACATATATACATATCTATGTATACAGTATATTTTCTTTTTACAGTATGTACCTGTATATAGCACATAGTCTAAGTTTTTTTAGAGGGCTTTATGAGTGGATTAGAAAATTAGAAGACTCCCCACATTACGCTTCGTACTAGCAGTGTTTCACTGGACAACAGGAGACTTTATAAATAAAGTTGATTTGATTTGATTTGATTTGTGGTTACTTGAAGGGGAGAGTTGGATCTTAATCATGAAAGCTAAAAAACAGAGCTCAATCTATTTTCACATTGTTTTTATTTTTTGTTACCAGCTCCTTTGCTGTGAGTGAACCCTGTCTTGTTCTTGGAGGTTGCACACACCATGCAAAAAAATGACCTGTTTGGGGATGACACGGAGCAGGACAGCGTAAGTAAATATATATTTTTTCTCTTTATTGTCATAATACTCACGAAAAATGTTCAACACCTAATTGGCAACTTTACAATAGAAACCCATGCCTCAAAGCAGAAACATTGGCACAGCTCACTCTTTCAGTTGTGCAGGTGTCCCTATATTTGTATAAATGACACCTTCCCTTTATTTAGCATCCCCCTACATAGGTGTGTGTGTGTGTGGGCACTCACATGATGATGTTAGAGGTATGTGCAAGCTATCCGTCACTCACAAACCATGCATTCGGATTTAACAGACGCTTCCTGGAAGTCCTTACAAACAGCTGGAGAGGTCAAAGCAGCCATGTTTTAAGTGGAAATGCTGCTACTCACCACATTGACCCGCTGCTGCAGACGATCCCAGGCTTTTCCTCTCAGGCACGGATAGGATATTTGATTATTCTCTGCAGTTGTTGACCTCCAGATAGAATTTCAAACAGGTTTGGGGGGGGGGAGTGAGTTCCCCAAATGGGCTGACATCAGTTGCGGAAATGCATTGGGTACGCAGATGGTGCAGCTCTCTCTGGAAAAGGCTGTGCTGGTTATATCATCTGAAGAATGAATGGCAGATTTAAACATTTCCCATCGCTGTTGTGTGTTTGCCACATGGTTCGGAAGTATGAATCATGCTGAGAGATGAGACAGAAATGTCAAAACGACCATTACTGTCTGGTTATGATGATCTACTGTGGTATCTTGTACAGTGGAGAAGCATTGTGTTTAACTGCCCGTTTTAATTAATGTTGATGCGCCGTGGATCCCTGGAGTGGAATTATCATTTATGACAGCTGCCCTTTATTCAACCATATTTTCCGAAATATGGCAGGCTCCAGCACCCCCCGCGACCCCAAAAGGGACAAGCTGTAGAAAATGGATGGATGGATGGTCATCCTAATTTGATTGCAGGGTGTGCCGTATATAAGCCTCACTTCACTCCCGAAATTCAGCGCCTCTCCCGAAAACCTCCCGGGAAAAATTTTCTCCCGAAAATCTCCCGAAATTCAGGCGGAGCTGGAGGCCACGCCCCCTTCAGCTCCATGCGGACCTGAGTGACGTGTTGACAGCCTGTTCACACGTCCGCTTTCCCACAATATAAACAGCTAATGATCGAGGGCGAGTTCTTGGTTTCTTATGTGGGTTTATTGTTAGGCAGTTTCATTAACGTCCTCCAAGCGCGGCAACAACACACAACAACAGCAGTCAAGTTTTCATCTACCGTAAAGCAATTTGTCTGCCGTAAACAGCAATGTTGTGACACTTTTAAACAGGACAATACTGCCATCTACTGTACATGCATATGTGACCCACCCATAATGTGTCACATTTTTGTGTTGATTTATTTAGTTTATTTTGTGGTTTGAATTCGTTTTTGGAGCTGTCATTACACATTTATCAGTATTCACATTGGTCAGTAGGGGGCAGTAGGGCGTTTCTTCCCAATTGAATGCTATCACCTGCAGACCGGAAGTGTCTTGTCATTCTGATGAGCGCGACCAGTCTGTGAACAATTGAAACGTCCTGTGTGCTTTTTCCTCCTGTATAACAGGTTAGTTTTGGTGAATCAACTCACTGAATAATTTCCATGTGATCTTTATAAGTTGAAGTACACAGTCTGATGGTGGAGGCTAACTCTAAAGTGTTTGTGAGTTGTAGTTTGTATTTGTGAAGGAATCCAGTGCACAGCTGCAGTAATCAATACAAAATGGCGACGTGAGTACGCAATGTTTATATAGGAACTTCTGATCCTAATTCAGACTCCCAAATTAGAGCTCCCGTTTTCTTATTGATTTTATAATGTATATTTGTATAACGTGTGTGTTCTGAAATAGTGACAGAGAATAGAACAAGGATGGACAATTCAACCCTTAACTCAACAATGAGTAGATGAATGTTATGTGTGTGTATATGTGTAAATAAGTGAACACTGAAATTCAAGTATTTCTTTTATTTATATATATATATATATATATATATATATATATATATATATATAGCTAGAATTCACTGAAAGTCAAGTATTTCTTATATATATATATATCTTAACCACGCCCCCAACCACGCCCCCGCCCCACTCCCGACCACGCCCCCACCCCCAACCCCCCACCTCCCGAAATCGGAGGTCTCAAGGTTGGCAAGTATGCCTTGAGGCGATATCAAATTAACACTAGAGCTGGCCCGCCGATTATATACAGCAGCGGTGCCGCAGTAACACCGCATTCACCGCTAATTCTCATACTTGCCAACTCTCCCGGAAGACTCCCAAATTTCAGTGCCCCTCCCGAAAATCGTCACGTCCGCTTTTCATCCAGTCCAACGAGTGCTGGCCCAGTCACATAATATGTGCGGCGTCTGCACGCACACATAAGTCAATGCAACACATACTTGATCAACAGCGATACAGGTTACACTGAGGGTGGCCGTATAAACAACTTTAACACTGTTAGAAATATACGCCACACTGTGAACCAACACCAAACAAGAATGACAAACACATTTCGGGAGAACATCCGCACCGTAACACAACATAAACACAACATAACAAATACCCAGAACCCTTTGCAGCACTAACTCTTCCGGGATGCTACAAGGTGTGTGTGTGTGTGTGTGTGTGTGTGGGGGGGGGGTATTTTGTAGCATCCTGGAAGAGTTAGTGCTGCAAAGGGTTCTGGGTATTTGTTCTGTTGTGTTTATGTTGTGTTACGGTGCGGATGTTCTCCCGAAATGTGTTTGTCATTCTTGTTTGGTGTGGATTCTCAGTGTGGTGCATATTTGTAACAGTGTTAAAGTTGTTTATACGGCCACCCTCAGTGTAAGCTGTATCGCTGGTGATCAAGTGTGCTTTGCATTCACGTGTGTGTGCGTACAGAAGCCGCACATATCTTGTGACTGGGCCGGCACGTTGTTAGAATGAATGAAAAGCGGACGTGACGACAGCTCATAGAGGACGTTAAAGGCAGTGTCCCCAAGACTACGATAATGAAGGTTGCCTCAGCTCAAAGCCTGAGCCCCGACATTAATGAACTAGCATCCAAGAAAAGATGGCAGGTATCTGGCTTGGGCACATCAGATTAGATCAGTGTGTTGCAAACTGAGCAGTTTAAAGTCCTGCATGGTTGGTTTATTTGTTGTTATTTTATTTTCAAATTTATTAGCCTGTGGAAAAAGGTAATGTTGATATTTACCTCAGAAGGCTGCAAATAGAAAAGAGGCATTCAATTTTTATTTAAATTGTATTTGATATGCCATTGATATTTTTTAATTATTATTATTATTATTTGAAACTCGATTTTGCATGTCACTATAAAGTTATATAAGCCTTGCTTGTTCAATATTCAATGCAAAACTTGTTTGGGTCCCTATTAAAAGGTTAATTTGTTAATTTGTTCAGTTTTAAATTTTGGCCCACTCTGTATTTGAGTTTGACACCCCTGCAATACAGGAACACATTTACGCACTACTGGGCATTGAAACACCACATCAACATTGCACAAAACAGGTTATTTTCTGGCGCATTTAACATATCTTATAGACATATCTTATGTGGTACTGTCAAAAATGAAACTGCAAAAAAACATATTAAACGTGAAAAAATGAATAATTAAAATATCTGAGCTCACAATTTGAAGAACCCATTCGAGCTTCCGGGGTTGACTGACATCGTCTCACTAGAAGTAGTTTCTCTTTAAATATTCATAGATTTATCAGATTTAATGTTTTATTATCTATAGCAGGGGTGTCAAAAGTGTGCCCCGGATGCCATTTGCGGCCCACAGCTAATGTTTTAAAGGCCCACAGCACATTCTAAAAATACTATTAAAATAAACAAAAACATAACAAAAGTGAAATAAAAGAGCTTAAAGGTTAAATGTAATTTAGAAAAGTTGCAATGTTGACTAATAAAACAAAGCTGTTTTTTTTCTTTCAAACTGTCATTGCTCAAAACATAATATTGAAACGAAATCAATGTTATTATGAATTATTGACCTATTCAAGGTTCCGATTACTTCACATCAAATATTCCACAAAGAAAAATATTTTTAGTGGAAGATTTTGCAAATTTGGTAAATAAATAACCCAAAAATGTATATTTTGTTGTTTTCTTACCGTACCGAAAATGAACCGAACCATGACCTCTAAACCGAGGTACGTACCGAACCAAAATGTTTGTGTACCGTTGCACCCCTATTATATATATACAGTATATATATATATATATATATATATATATATATATATATATATATATATATATATATGTATATGTATAGCCTGGCCCCTGGCCAAATTCTTTTACCCAATGAATGCAGCCCCTGGGTCAAAAAGTTTGGGGACCCCTGTGATAGAATATACATTCAATGACTTCTAACGCTAACTTTCCAAATAGCTATTATTAGCTAACTACCCAAAGCTAATGTTTACGTCATTACGTCCCAGAAGCCATAGGATATACTGTGTAAAATACATTGGAAAGCTAGAGCCCGCTAGGCATTTGTGTAAATGTTGCAAAAATATATAAACTGGTTCCTTATTCTCTTTTATTACATACAATTGTTTGAGCAAAACAAAGTCAATAGTACACAATAACTGAAGAAAGACAAAACGGCTACCCATTTAAATCCTTTGGTTTTTGCCCTAAAAGTTCTCATGTGTCCAGGAAATTGTTCCCTGGATTTGTAAACCTTAAGAAAAACAACAAAAAATTATTTAGAGAAAAAAAAAAATGCGGCTGGGATAGGCCCCCGCAATCACAAGAGGGACAAGCGGTAGTAAATGGATGGATGGATGGATGATAAACAATGCCTAATCATACGAAGGTGTTAGAATACACAATACCAACTATATGTAAGTGATAGAAATAAACAATACCAACTATACAATAGCAATAGAGTATAATAAGAAAGCAATAGAGTGGGTAGACTGTAGAATAACATTAGATTAACAGGGTTCAGATACAGATACAGGTACATATTAGGCACAAGAACATTATTACAAATAGACAAGGAATAAATATAAATAAAAAGTACTGTAAATACAACTTATGTTTACACAACACAAAGAACGGTGTAAATAAATAAAGGGAATGTAAAAAGGCCCTGGACTCTCGTCTGTATATGAGGACGTACAAGTAGCTACATATTTGTCATCAAAGCTCATCCAAATTAAGTTTTAGTCTGCATTGCTGCTTTGTTCCGCCTCAGAGACGAGCAAGAAAAGCTTCTTCTGATGATTTAAATGGATTAGAAAGCCTCCTAAGTTTCTAAGCACGTCCAACTGACAGGAGCCCCAGAGGTGGTCTCCAAACAAGCTGGAGGGTCGATATTGCGCCTACTCTGGCCTGCCAATGACCTGACATCCCTTACTTTTGTAGAAAAGAAAAAACAAAAAACAGTGATTTTCGATGTTTGTAAAGTTCATCAAGTTACAATTGGTACTTTTGTGTTAAACTCTGGCAGAGTTGCTTGAAATGTGACCCCGAGATGCAGAGACTGAAAGCAAAGTACATGCAAAAAGTTGGCTTAATAGGTGCAGTTCAACTTAGGGAGCATCAGTCACTACGTTCCCATGCACTAAATTAGTCTGATTATTCAAATAGTTAGGCTTTTTGTATTTTCACACCTACATGTGAAGTTCCAGTGTCCATGCACACTCTCTAATTCGCCTATTGGTCATACGCCGTGTGCCTCCCGTACACTGGGGGGGCGCCTATTTTCTTTTCGCGCAGATACCGTATTTTTTGGGATTATAAGTCGCAGTATTTTTCATAGTTTGGTTTGGGTGCGACATATACTCCGGAGCGACTTATGTGTGAAATTATTAACACATTACCGTAAAATATCAAATAATATTATTTATCTAATTCGCGTAAGAGACAAAGCAAATGTCCGCAATCGTCACACACACGTCAGCAATCGTCGCACACGTCAACCAATAAGAATTCGGCGGGGGCGGGTCATGGCAGAAGTGCATTGTGGGTCATGGAATGCTAACTGCTGCTACATCCGTAGCTATTAAAATGGATTATTTCAACATACCATAGGTGACACTGGGGAGGAAGATTTCATCGGATTTAGCGATCGGGAGTGACAGATTGTTTGGTAAACGTATAGCATGTTCTATTATGTTATAGTTATTTGAATGACTCTTACCATAATATGTTACGTTAACATACCAGGCACATTCTCAGTTGGTTATTTATGCCTCATATAACGTACACTTATTCAGCCTGTTGTTCACTATTCTTTATTTATTTCAAATTGCCTTTCAAATGTCTATTCTTGGTGTTGGATTTTATCAAATAAATTTCCCCCAAAAATGCGACTTATACTCCAGTGCGACTTATATATGTTTTTTTCCTTCTTTATTGTGCATTTTCGGCCGGTGCGACGTATACTCCGGAGTAGGGATGTCCCGATCCGATATTTGCCAAAAATTGCGTATCGGCAAGGCATGGGAAAATGCCGATCCAGATCCAGTTTAAAAAAAAACTCCGGTCCGTGTTTTCCAACGCACCGATTTAAATAATACATTCCACTTTTCTGCTGCTCCCTAATTTCCGTTCCGCATTTTCCAGCACACCTTCAACACATCCACAGGTCTGTGGATTCTCACGCAGTTGCTTTTAGCTGCTGGCATTACACGACAGGCTCTTCTCACTCTTTCCTGTGTCTCCCTCTCACAGACAGCAAGCGCACCTTCTTACACACGTCACATACTGTCACGACATACGTCACATACGTATACGCCCTTTCCCAGCAGAGAGGTAGCAGCATGGCTAATGTTAGCTGTGATGCTAGCGCAGCCGTGTGAGCAACGCTCCCTCTAAGGTGCTCGCCTGTGCAATTGCGCACTGTTTAAGCGTCCTCTGCGCATAGCAAATCTATGCCACGCACAAAATCAAATAAAAAAATAAGCGCATAACAATATTCGACACACGGACACGACAGAGAAAACAGTTTTCGTCATCATTGTTCAAATATTGTGACGTCTGTCGAGACGCTTATCTCCATTCGGTGCCACATGCCCACACCATCAAAATGCAGAGGCAAAAATTTCCACATCAACACCGTATGAAAAAATTAGTGATTTTTTTAGTTGTGATTTCCTTCTCTGCATGAAAGTTTAAAATTAGCATATATTAATGCAGTATGAAGAAGAATGTTTTGTAGACATGCAAGCCTTGAAAGAACATTTTGAAAATCAAGACTACATTTCCTGCAAATGGGTGCATTTCTACCCTATATTTTAACTTTAGATTTATTCTCATATCAAACTCTTTTGGCTGTCTTTTTGACACTTACATCCGGCGCCCCCCTCCACACCCTTGATTATAAATAATGTAAATAATTCAATGTGATTATCTTGTGTGATGACTGTATTATGATGATAGTATATATCTGATAGTATATATCTGTATCATGAATCAATTTAAGTGGACCCCGACTTAAACAAGTTGAAAAACTTATTCGGGTGTTACCATTTAGTGGTCAATTGTACGGAATATGTACTTCACTGTGCAACCTACTAATAAAAGTCTCAATCAATCAATCAAAACACATAGAATCATCATACTGCTGTGATTATATGCATCAAGTGTTCATTCAAGGCTAAGGCAAAATATCGAGATATATATTGTGTATCGCAATATGGCCTTAAATTATCGCAATATTAAAAAAAGGCCATATCGCCCAGCTCTAGTTCAATGATGCTATTTCTGTTTGTCATGTATAATTTTGTCTATTTTGTGTTTATCCTTGAATAAACAGGTCAGTTTCTTGTTACCAACCATTGTGTATTATTCAAACTCCCGTAATTCAGCTGGCTAGTTGTTATCAAGAGTACTAAAACCCTTTTCAACATGTTTCTGACAACTAAGTAGGCTAAATAACTTTAAACTTTAATACATGCTCGGATAGGCCAGTATCGGTCAGTATCGGTATCGGTCAGTATCGGTATCGGATCGGAAATGCAAAAACAATATCGGTATCGGATCGGAAGTGCAAAAACCTGGATCGGGACATCCCTACTCCGGAGCGACTTATAGTCCGAAAAATACGGTAGATAAACCTATAGATAACGGAGACATATATTATAGTCTCCTTTTCAGGTGAGAGAGGACGCTAAAGGCAGTGCCTTTAAGGCACGCCCCCAATATTGTTGTCAGGGTGGAAATTTTCTGGAGGGGCACTGAAATTCGGGAGTCTCCCGGGAAAATCGGGAGGGTTGGCAAGTATGATATAGTGCATGGACACTTACTGAGTGCGGTCAAAGCAGGAGTGGACCACGGGTAAATGAAAAGACTTACAGGTAGGAAAAGATTAGCAGAAATCAAAACAAAATACAGGAAACTAATAATAAAGTCCAAACAGTCATGTTGGATCATGATATGTTGGTGGAGCAGAGAAACAGACGGGACGTCAAGATGACAGGTTGGGAGTTTCCGGAGCAAACATGGAGGAGTCATGATCCCAATGGAGGTAGCACAGGGACTTCAGTGATGAATGCGCTCTTGGGGGGGGGGGGGGGGGGCGTCCAATCAGGCACGGCTATTGATGAATAGTCATGAGTCACCTTATCAGTGTCGCCATGGTAACACAGATGCAACTGTGAAATGGGCCAAATACTCCTCCGTCTCCTTACATCTTGATCGCTACTTAAAGCTTGACGGCGTCTGCAAGAGCTGGCTTGGCGCCAGGTGACCGTATGGATGATGGACAGGGAACTCACGCGTGGGAACGTCAGGTTTTTTGGCAAGAAAGAGAAGATTAGAACTTGTGTTGGTCACTTTACAGCAGTCAGCAGTGAAAGCTGTACACGCAGGTGAAGGCAGGGAGGCTGAAGGGATGACAAGATATTAAATGGACGGAGCTGGATAATTCAATTGGAACAACATCAGCGCAGGAGGATATCATAGGAGAAATGTAAACCCAACAGCTGCAGGAGAGAAGCAATTGGTTTATGGAACAATGGAATAAAGGGCGGATGATTAGTTGTAACCCCTTTGCACGTACTGTATAGCCTCTTCGTTGCGACAACAACAGTGTGACGAGTGGTTGTGACTAATGTTGGCTATGATTAATCTATTTTTGGCCGGGATGTGAATTTAGCAAAATGCAAGTGTTGTGTACACCTTCAAGCAATAGAAACACCATGGATGTTTCTTTCAGTTACAGTAGTTCATACAGTAAAATGTGTTAGTAGCTATGGTTCAAAGGCCGCTACTGGTATATTTCCTTTTATTTGTAGATTCCATTGTAATAATTTACACCAAGAGGTGTGTTGTCCAAAATCTCACCTTGATGCTGTGATTTAAAAAGTGTTTTGAATTAGCCCTACTGTTGTCAAGGTTGTTTTGTTTTCCCGGAATGCAAAGGAAAGTTGGCGCGGGCAAGGCGTGAATGTAAGTACATATTTTATTTTAAACACTAACAGACTACAAAAAAAAGAAAGCAAACAAAAGGCTCGCACAATGGCGGAGAACAAACTTGACTAATGAAACAAAACTTGCACAAAGGCAGAGACTATGAACATGAAAACGAAAACAACACTTACTGTGGCGTGAAAGAGCATGAAAACTATGGCATGGAACTATGGCTTGGAATGAAAGGTAGCAGAGGTAGAAAGGATAATGTCACCAGGACGATCAAGAGAAACAGACAGGCTTAAATAGCAGTGACATGATCAGTGAAAACAGCTGCGTGACTCAAAACGTGAAACAGGTGAAACTAATGGTTGCTATGGTGACAAAACAAGGGAGTGAAAAGCAGGAACGAAGTGTACAAAACCCAAATGGAACATAAGTTAAACAAAACATGATCAACAGACATGACAACTGTAGCTGTAGCTTTAATGCAAATGAGCTGATTTTGTCCACGACTGTGGCATACAAAGTGTGTGTCTCCAAGAACCTAGAGATGGGTACCTTTTACATTTGGATCAATACGGTTCTGTCAGGTAGTGTTGGTGACAAACCCCAAGATGCAGAGATGGTAGGCTTGTTAGACTTAGACTTAGACTTAGACTTAAAGGGGAACATTATCACCAGACCTATATAAGCGTCAATATATACCTTGATGTTGCAGAAAAAAGACCATATATTTTTTTAACCGATTTCCGAACTCTAAATGGGTGAATTTTGGCGAATTAAACGCCTTTCTAATATTCGCTCTTGGAGCAATGACGTCACAATGTGACGTCGCATCGGGAAGCAATCCGCCATTTTCTCAAACACAGAGTCAAATCAGCTCTGTTATTTTCCGTTTTTTCGACTGTTTTCTATACCTTGGAGACATCATGCCTCGTCGGTGTGTTGTCGGAGGGTGTAACAACACGAACAGGGACGGATTCAAGTTACACCAGTGGCCCAAAGATGCGAAAGTGGCAAGAAATTGGACGTTTGTTCCGCACACTTTACTGACGAAAGCTATGCTACGACAGAGATGGCAAGAATGTGTGGATATCCTGCGACACGCAAAGCAGATGCATTTCCAACGATAAAGTCAAAGAAATCTGCCGCCAGACCCCCATTGAATCTGCCGGAGTGTGTGAGCAATTCAGGGACAAAGGACCTCGGTAGCACGGCAAGCAATGGCGGCAGTTTGTTCCCGCAGACGAGCGAGCTAAACCCCCTGGATGTCTTGGCTCACACCGTCCCGAAGATGATCAAGAGAAGAATATCGACCCTAGCTTCCCTGGCCTGCTGACATGAGGGTATGTCTACAGAATATATTAATTGATGAAAATTGGGCTGTCTGCACTCTCAAAGTGCATGTTGTTGCCAAATGTATTTCATATGCTGTAAACCTAGTTCATAGTTGTTAGTTTCCTTTAATGCCAAACAAACACATACCAATCGTTGGTTAGAAGGCGATCGCCGAATTCGTCCTCGCTTTCTCCCGTGTCGCTGGCTGTCGTGTCGTTTTCGTCGGTTTCGCTTGCATACGGTTCAAACATTAGGGACAGGCCAATCAATAGCTTCAGTTTCTTCTTCAATTTCGTTTTCGCTACCTGCCTCCACACTACAACCATCCGTTTCAATACATTCGTAATCTGTTGTATCGCTTAAGCCACTGAAATCCGAGTCTGAATCCGAGCTAATGTCGCTATAACTTGCTGTTCTTTCCGCCATGTTTGTTTGTGTTGGCATCACTATGTGACGTCACAGGAAAATGGACGGGTGGTTAAAATCAGGCACTTTGAAGCTTTTTTTAGGGATATTGCATGATGGGTAAAATTTTGAAAAAAACTTCGAAAAATATAATAAGCCACTGGGAACTGATTTTTAATGGTTTTAACAATTCTGAAATTGTGATAATGTTCCCCTTTAAATTGAATGCAATCTCCCTGTGGGTAAGATTCTTTTTTAAACTCATGGCGTCTCGCGGGTCAAATTTAAGACGTCAGTGGGCCGCACGTCCCCCACATGCCGTAGTTTGGACATCCCTGATCTATGCTATATCATGGTAAAACCATATTATTGAATTGTTTGTATATGTGTGTGACAAAACAGCAACACCCTACTGGTAGATAAACATATGCAACATGATAGGAGATACAATATAAAAATGTTAGGTCAGTAAAAGGGAAAGGTGCTTGCAGGTGTTTTTTCTGCAAAGTACTGAACAGGGAAAAAAGGGAACTGTCCCCACTGTAAAGGCATATTTAAAGACATTTGTGTGTGTAACGTAAGAAAATCAACCATGTCAGCCATGAATTGAAAGCAGATAAACTTTGACACCGGGCGTTACACCGGCGGATTCATCCCAGCGTGAAATCTCCATAACGACCTTACCGAGACAGAGTTCACACACATCACTCTTCATACATCACGTCGACGCTCTCGCTGAGAACGCTGCCAAACACCTGCGAGATTAATCACACTTTAAATGCGCCTAACAGGCTGTGAAATTAGAATAGCGGCGAGTGGTTGCGCTGATGTTTTCTTTAGAAGGGCTTTAAATAATAAATAACTGGGATTGCTTACCTCTCTACCTGAGCACGAGGCTTGGATTGGTGAAAGGTACACACAGAGTGACGAGTATTTTGGGAGCAGATAGCAAAAAAACAAACATGACCCAGAGTTTTGGCACTGCACAAAGCTGGCAGATAATCTATTTAATTGTTTCAACTAAGTGGTGAATTGCTCTCGTGAATAAACACCCAGGTAGATAAGCAGTCGGCCTGGTCAATTAGTGATAAGCACAACACTAACTGCACTTCAAGCACAGCAATTACCTCTGCTCTTTTTAATGGAGTCAATTCTAGAAAAAGCTGGTTTGTCAGTCAAATGGAGTGCAATACTTGGATGCAACCAGCAAAAGCAGTTGCATCCAATAATTATTGTGCTCATTGTTAATATACACTATATTGCCAAAAGTATTTGGCCACCCATCCAAATGATCAGAATCAGGTGTCCTAATCACTTGGCCCGGCCTTTGGTGTATAAAATCAAGCACTTAGGCATGGAGACTGTTTCCACAAACATTTGTGAAAGAATGGGCCGCTCTCAGGAGCTTATTGATTTCCAGCGTGGAACTGTCATAGGATGCCACCTGTGCAACAAATCCAGTCGTATATATTATATTCCAAAGCCAACTGTCGGCTTTATTATGACAAAATGGAAGAGTTTGGGAACAACAGCAACCCAGCCACAAAGTGGTAGGCCACGTAAACTGACAGAGGGGGGTCAGCATAGTGCAAAGACTTTCTGCACAGTCTGTCGCGACAGAGCTCCAAACTTCATGTGCCCTTCCAATTAGCCCACGTACAGTACGCAGAGAGCTTCATGGAATGGGTTTCCGTGGCCGAGCAGCAGCGTCTAAGCCATACATCACCAAGTCCAATGCAAAGCGTCGGATGCAGTGGTGTAAAGCACGTCGCCACTGGACTCTAGAGCAGTGAAGAATTAGGCTTTTCCATTTGGCAATCTGATGGACGAGTCTGGGTTTGGAGGTTGCCAGGAGAACGCTACATTTCGGACTGCATTGTGCCGAGTGTTAAATTTGGTGGAGGAGGAATTATGGTGTGGGGTTGTTTTTCAGTAGTTGGGCTTGGCCCCTTAGTTCTAGTGAAAGGAACTTTGAATGCTGCAGGATACCAAAACATTTTGGACAATTCCATGCTCCCAACATTGTGGGAACAGTTTGGAGCGGGCCCCTTCCTCTTCCAACATGACTGTGCACCAGTGCCCAAAGCAAGATCCATAAAGACATGGATGACAGGGTCTGGTGTGGATGAACTTGACTGGCCTGCACAGAGTCCTGACCTGAACCCGATAGAACACCTTTGGGATGAATTAGAACGGAGACTGAGAGCCAGGCCTTCTCGACCAACATCAGTGTGTGACCTCACTAATACACTTTTGGAAGAGTTGTCGAAAATTCCTATAAGCACACTCCTCAACCTCATGGACAGCCTTCCCAGGGGAGTTGAAGCTGTAATAGCTGCAAAAGATGGACCGACATCATATTAAACCCTATGGGTTAGGAATGGCACTTCAAGTTCATATGTGAGTCAAGGCAGCGCTTTGACAGTATTTCCACATTCACCCATTCACACACACATTCACACACTGATGGCGGGAGCTGCCATGCAAGGCCCTAACCAGCAGCCATCAGGAGCAAGGGTGAAGTGTCTTGCCCAAGGACACAACGGACGTGACTAGGATGGTAGAAGGTGGGGATTGAACCCCAGTAACCAGCAACCCTTCGATTGCTGGCACGGCCACTCTACCAACTTCGCCACGCCGAGGTTGCCAAATACTTTTGTATGTTGTTCATTAAAGGCTCCCTCTGATGCTGACAAAATGTGGCACCTTTTTCTTAGTTCTGGCCCTAAAAATGATGTGTACTGGTAAAATTCCTCCAATGCAGACACAGTAGTGATTTTAGGGTTTGTTTTCCGATGAATTTTGGAACGCCCAGTTTTAGCTGACTGGGGGTAATTTCCTATTTCGTTGAATGTGTTTGGGTTTCATATTCATCCTGCATCACATTATTTTCGTGCAGGATTCGAAGAAATTGATCAAATACTCTCGAAGGGAGAAAGACTGAATCAGACCGTGAAAAAACTATTCTGTACTTTACCAAGTTGCACAAGTTTTCGCCACTTTTTACCATGAGGGTGTCACCAGGACTTTGTGGTTCCTTCTTGGATCAGACCACTACTAAAATTAGATTTAAAGCCCCGAAATATTGTTGTTTTCATGTCGATTCCCCGCCCTCCCCAGAAAGTCTGCGAGTGTGTCTCATCCAGGCTGCCAGTTACACACCACCATCTTTGTCGAGCTACTGCCACTTGTAAAGTTACTAAACATGTCAGACCTTAGTAAATCTAAAAGACCTTGTTACGATTCTCAACTTATTCATGACAGAGCCAGGAACAAAACAAATATTTGTATCGGGGATGCCTTTGAAAGATGGAGACGACTGAAGGTGGAGAAGATTTTTTCATCTGACACCAAACTTGCTAATTTCCTCCTTGCTAGGTAAGTAAGGCATTTACGTTTTCTTATTACTTGTAATAAATGGAAATGGACATTTCGTATGTACAAGCTCGGGATCTTTCTGTGTGGAGTTTGCATGTTCTCCCCGTGACTGCGTGGGTTCCCTCCGGGTACTCCGGCTTCCTCCCACCTCCAAAAACATGCATTGATTGGCAACACTAAAAAAAAAATTGGCCCCACTGTGTGAATGTGAGGGGGACTTTTTAGAGGCGGTATAGTTCAGAATACGATTCATTAGTATCGCGGTACTATACCAATACCGGTATACCGTACAACCCAACTCCACACTTACCATTTTTGGCACATTTTAGCTGCTTCATATTTCTGAATGATTACAAAGCTTTGGGTGATTGTCACAGAAGTAAACAAGGTAGAAGTCAAATTTTCACATACTCTTAGTATCCAATTATATCAATTATACATCCATTTATATTAATATAATATGTACACACACACACACACACACACACACACACACACACACACACACACACACACACACACACACACACATACACATATATACATATACCCTGCGATAGACCCTATAGGCCTCAAAAGGGCATGTGATTTTGCAAGGCATTGTGTGTGCCGGGTAGCCATTTTTGCTGGAAATAGGTTTAGTTTACTTGGCTAAACTCTACCCGCCGTAATGTGAGAAAGAGCAACACATTGGATTAAAATGGATCGTACAAAAAAAATCAAGGGACCGCACTAAGACAAACTATACCCTATTCCAAAGGGTATATATTCCTTGAAAAATAAGTAAAACTGGTGGAATTGATCCATATGAACACGTCAAATGGACAAGAGATATGGGGAAGCTGCCGCCATTGTTGAAGCCAAACTTGTCTACATTTTGTCAACGGAGTCAGTTTTTATACCGGTAAAGAATTTCAGAATGCAAAGTCTGTTAAGACACATTGTCCGCCGTTCAAATTGCACATAATCTACGGCTTTTATCTCTTAAGTGTCCGAGGTGGAGTTACAGTACCCTGCCTCATTTCATTAGCAGGTTTCCTTGAAATAATAAGCCCATTATTACTTTTAAAGACTTTGATCACTGCGCTACTTCTCCGAAAATAATACTTATACATTTTTGTGCTTACCCAACACTAAAAGTAAACAGACAAGATGCTTTTTTTCCAAAATACTATACGTTGTTTGTCGCCGCAGCTAGCTTCTTGGCGTTAACAGCCCACTAAATTATATGTGTGTAATTGAATAAAACTAATTAGTCACCTGAAATGGTTTTCACTTCACAGGTGTCATTGTTTTGATGCCTTCAGTGATAATGTACATTGTAAATAGTCTTGAAAATAAAGAAAACGCATTGAATGAGAAGATGTGTCCAAACTTTTGGCCTGTACTTTATATATATATATATATATATATATATATATATATATATATATATCCATCCATTTTCTACCGCTTATTCCCTTTGGGGTTGCTGGGGGCGCTGGAGCCTATCTCAGCTACAATCGGGCGGAAGGCGGTGTACACCCTGGACAAGTCGCCACCTCATCGCAGGGCCAACACAGATAGACAGACAACATTCACACTCACATTCACACATTAGGGCCCATTTAGTGTTGCCAATCAATATATATATATATATATATATATATATATATATATATATATATATATATATATATATATATATATTAGGGGTGAGGGGAGCAGTAAGCAGCAGCGGTGGCCGCACTCGGGAATCATTTTGGTGATTTAACCCCAATAAGAAGACATAATGAACCTTTTTGAGCAACTCTGCAACTTTTTCTGCAACTTTCTGAAAAAAACTGCCACGAAATCAAGCATTTTAGGCAACAACAACAACAACAAAAAAAGTCTGTTAAAATCTGTCAGAAAAATTGTATGTAAATTATCAAAAAAACTTTCTGTTCCCCGTGTTCCCAGTGAACAAACGAAACCTGTCTTTGTTGTACCAAGCCAAAGGCTTGTAAAATTGTGTATGATGGGAGGAGACGGGAGGGGTTATCTATTGTCATCCAAGACCTGCCCAAGCTCGATCCAGGACTAGTCCAAGCCCGAGGCATCTTTTTCTTTTGTGTTAATGTGACCGAATACGATGGCTGTTTACATACCCCCCATTCCTTTAGAAACAGCTGTTGTTATGTAAACAGGGAAAGTCCAAATAAAAAAAGGTGGCGTACAATCTTTCGCCAGGAGACTGTATAAGAGTACAGCCCAGACGTTTTTCCTCAAATTGAGCCAAATTTAATTCTGTCTCTGTTTAATTCCTTGCTTCTTGTCTCGTTTAATAGATGTCATCAGTGTTTGAACCTGACTCTCTCTACAAACCCACTGGTCACTTCATTGGGCACCCCTGTAGAGTTGAATATGATCCAATATACTAGTTGTATCAAAACGTCTGTCTTCCGACACTAATTGTATTAATAGCAAGAGCAGCAGCACTAATTAACACTTAGTGCAACATGCAAGGAATTGTGCTCTTTTCTATTCCTATTTGTCCCTTTCAACCCAATGCTTCCATATTTCTCATGACAAATGATATTCATAGCATGCCTTGCGAGTCTCACACGAACAAATGAAAATAAATGTAGTTGCCCAATGAGCCGCGGTAAATGAAAAAAAAAAATTACGGATTATTGATGGACACCACAGACCTTTAGAAAACCATTTGAACAGTGTCACCAATCCTGCCGAGAAAATATGCTGCAAAAATATGTGCTGTGTGTACTGTAGCAGATACGGTACATTTTATTACCTCGCAGGAGGCCGTGTATTATACAGCCAAGTGAAGTAGCAGATTGAGCGCTTTCAAAACACACACACACACCCACGTTCACACAATGGCTGTCATTTCCAGGGTGAAGCAGATAAACCTCCACATTTACCCAAGCAGCAGCAGCATGTGCAGCAGAATTTAACCAAATGAAACCAGAAGCCGACGGGAGACAAAAGAAGCTATCAATAAATTGTAGACAAAGCCTTCCGGCAAGAGTGATTCTAGAGTAGTGACAGATAAATAGGGACGCTAAATCCATTTTTTTTCCTAAACTGGTGATTGACCGCATTGCCTCCAATTGTAATCTCCCCTATTCATCTCCCCCGACGCCCCACCCTTTTTTTATACCCCTCTGCAATAACTTATTTCCCGATCACTTTTCCTCGCCTCCCTTGCCAGGCTTTGCTCAGAATTCATTTAAGATTCACTCTATGATAGTCAATTGCTAAAGTCAGAGCAGAGAGATGGATGATGGCAACGCTGATGAAAAGTTGCAGAATACTGCGTCGGGTTACCTTGTGGCTCCAAGTGATGGTGACAAATTGGGAGATATTTCTATATTTATATATTTCAACTCTCTTTAGGGGGCCCGAGGAGCGAGCTCAAGGCGGGGAACGGAAATGGGGTTATTAGGGATAGGCCTCGAAAAGCCAGGCAGATGGCATGAGGAGAAAAAAGATGAATGTGCAACAATGCTGCTGTATTACTATTAGTTTCTTATTTGGTTGTGAGTTTTATCGTTAAATCAGTGTCACAATAACATTTTGACAATGAACTTGCAAAAAAAAAAAAAGTAGATTTAGTGGCGTCTGAAAGGCATGGCTCCATGTTTGCTGACAGAACACTCTAATTTATATGAATTAATTCATAAATTATGCATGAAAGAAGCCGACGCTGAAAAACCATTAATAGCCTGCGTCATAATATGGTCTGATTGGAAATGGAGAAAAAAATATGTCAGATGTTTGCTTTTCACCTGATGGAATATCTATCTATCCATCCATCCATCCTTCCATCCATCAACTTTGCGCCTATAACAATCCGGATGGTTCTTTTCCTCTTTGGTCCGGAGGACATGACGTCCATAGTTTCCAAAAACAATTTGAAATGTGGACTCGTCAGACCACAGAACACTTTTCCACTTTGCATCAGTCCATCTCAGATGAGCTCAGGCCCAGCGAAGCCGACGGCGTTTCTGGGTGTTGTTGATAAACGGTTTTCGCCTTGCATAGGAGAGTTTTAACTTGCACTTACAGCTGTAGCGACCAACTGTAGTTACTGACAGTGGGTTTCTGAAGTGGTCCTGAGCCCATGTGGTGATTTCCTTTACACACTGATGTCGCTTGTTGATGCAGTACAGCCTGAGGGATCGAAGGTCACGGGCTTAGCTGCTTACGTGTAGTGATTTCTCCAGATTCTCTGAACCCTTTGATGATATAACGGACCGTAGATGGTGAAATCCCTAAATTCCTTGCCATAGCTGGTTGACAAAGGTTTTTCTTAAACTGTTCAACAATTTGCTCACACATTTGTTGACAAAGTGGTGACCCTCGCCCCATCCTTGTTTGTGAATGACTGAGCATTTCATGGAATCTACTTTTATACCCAATCATGGCACCCACCTGTTCCCAATTTGCCTGTTCACCTGTGGGATGTTCCAAATAAGTGTTTGATGAGCATTCCTCAACTTTATCAGTATTTATTGCCACCTTTCCCAACTTCTTTGTCACGTGTTGCTGGCATCAAATTCTAAAGTTAATGATTATTTGCAAAAAAAAAGAAGTTTATCAGTTTGAACATCAAATATGTTGTCTTTGTAGTGCATTCAATTGAATATGGGTTGAAAATGATTTGCAAATCATTGTATTCCATTTATATTGACATCTAACACAATTTCCCAACTCATATGGAAACGGGGTTTGTATATACATCCATCCATCCAATATCCATCCATATACAGTACATCCATCCAACATATATTCATGTTCATCATCTATTTACCGCGGCCGAGTCATACCCAAAGACTATAAAAATGGGACCCATTACCTCCCTGCTTGGCACTCAGCATCAAGGGTTGGAATTGGGGGTTATATCACCAAAATGATTCCCGAGCGCGGCCACCGCTGCTGCTGCTCACTGCTCCCCTCAACTCCCAGGGAGTGAACATGGGTATGGGTCAAATGCAGAGGGTAATTTCACCACACCCAGTGTGTGTGTAACTATCGTTGGGACTTTAACTCTAACTTTGTCCATTGAATATCTATTCATATGCATCCATCCATCTAATATGCATCCATATACAGTACGTCCATCCAACATACATTCATGTTCATCGTCCATCCATCCAATATCTATTCACGTATATCTATCCAATATCTAATCACATCCATCCAATGTCTTCATATGCATCCATCCATCTAAAATAATTCATTCACGTCCATCCAGCCAATATCATTTATATACATCCATCCATCCAATATCCATCCATATACAGTACATCCATCCAACGTATATTAATGTTCATCATCTATTTACCGCGGCCGAGTCATACCAAAGACTATAACAATGGGACCATTGTCTCCCTGCTTGGCACTCAGCATCAAGGGTTGGAATTGGGGGGTTAAATCACCAAAATGATTCCCGAGCGCGGCCACCACTGCTGCTCACTGCTCCCCTCACCTCCCAGGGGGTGAACATGGGGATGGGTCAAATGCAGAGGGTAATTTCACCACACCCAGTGTGTGTGTAACTATCGTTGGGACTTTAACTTTAACTTTGTCCATTGAATATCTATTCATATGCATCCATCCATCCAATATGCATCCATATACAGTACGTCCATCCAACATATATTCATGTTCATCGTCCATCCATCCAATATCTATTCACGTATATCCATCCAATATCTAATCACATCCATCCAATGTCTTCATATGCATCCATCCATCTAAAATAATTCATTCACGTCCATCCAGCCAATATAATTTATATACATCCATCCATCCATCCAATATCCATCCATATACAGTACATCTATCCAACATATATTAATGTTCATCATTTATTTACCGTGGCCGAGTCATACCAAAGACTATAACAATGGTACCCATTGCCTCCCTGCTTGGCACTCAGCATCAAGGGTTGGAATTGGGGGGTTAAATCACCAAAATGATTACCGAGCGCGGCCACCACTGCTGCTCACTGCTCCCCTCACCTCCCAGGGGGTGAACATGGGGATGGGTCAAATGCAGAGGGTAATTTCACCACACCTAGTGTGTGTGTGACTATCGTTGGAACTTTAACTTTGTCCATTCAATATCTATTCATATGCATCCATCCAGTATCATTTATATACATCCATCCAATATCTATCCATATACATCCATCCAACATCTATTCATGTGCATCATCCATCCATCCATCTATTCATATCCATGTAATTTATCCATAAACATCCATCTATCTATCTGCCCATCCAATACCTATTCAAATGTTACTTAAATTCCATTTGTGTAACCTCATGGGTGCATTTATGTAATCTGTGTGTAAGAACACGTATTCCTTCTGTTTCAATCTGACTTCCCTCGGGTTGTCCAAAGTCGGAACACGAGCTTATTTGCATTGATTTGTTTTTCACTCTCACTGCCATCCCAAACCGCTAACAAATACCGAGTGAAACCACATCATTCTCCTAATTGTTTTCCTGTGGTATCACTCAGGGTTACAGACTTGCAAAATGCTGCCACACCGTTTTCTTAAGCATTAGCTCACGTCAAGGTGCGCTTATTCTCAGGTTATTGAATAAATCAATCAGCCGCAGCCGCCCCGATACATAGTACATTTTTTTTCAGTCTTTTGGGTACATTTGGTACGACTTGTTCAATTTTTACATCATCTTGTCATTTGTGCACATCAAAAATGAAGTTTCTCATTAGATTTTGGTTTGGTACATCCATGCAGGTAGTCATTACAATTCTCAGTTGTTTCATACATTTTCAATTGCTTCTGTCATGTTGATCAGAATGAATTATAATGGCTTCTATTAAATAGTCCCCCCCCACCCCGCCCCCCAACAAGCTGTCATAATATGTTCTGCACATCTCTATACATTTTCATTAGACTTTTTTTTTTCAAAATCTGTACTGAATGGGTAAATTGCTTCCATGTGAATGTTCAATCCTCTAGCGAAAGAAAATAAAGGAAGCATGAGCTCAAGCAATGATTGACCCGTTTTCTGAAATAGCTCCAAGGTGCAACATCACAGCAGATGCTTGCTGAGGCTAGATTAGATACTTCGGAATATTTTGTCCTCACTGCATGACAAGAGAGCATACTCACTGTGGTGTGGATGGAAATGTGTGGCCCAACAGACAGGAACGTCAGGAAATATAGAAAGACTGCACTGTAATTCCCATAGCACTGCATGGTCACTTTTCCCTGAGAAGACTGTCCTATGTTCACATTTCAACTTTTTAGTTTTTTTCTTATCTCATATCTTTTCCTTTCTGTGTCACATTGACATGGTCTGTCAATAAATTACAGTACAAACAGCATAAATGGTATTCTTGTCTAGTGCCTTGTAATCAATCTCCCATATACTGTACATTAAAATAACAATTTAAATAATTGTCATTAGAGATGTTGGCCGATAAATGCTTTAAAATGTGATATCGGAAATTATCGGTATCGGTTTCAAAAAGTAAAATTAATGACATTTTAAAACGCCATTATACGGAGCGTTACCTATCCGATAAAATACGGATATAAACCCAGTCAGCAGCCCCTCCCCTCTCCCCTCTCCCACACACAACACAGGAGTTGACGACTGCAGCATGAGAGGTTTACTGGCGACGCTTGATGACCTCATCCAACCGCCGCGAGCGCAGCATAACAACAAGAGTGTGTTGTTGCCGGTGCTGTAGCCGTGGCTAACAAGCGAGCTTGCTCGATGACTGACTAACGACACCATGTCTATGGCATACTTGCCAACCCTCCCGATTTTCCCTGGAGACTCCCGAATTTCAGTGCCCCTCCCGAAAATCTCCCGGGGCAACTATTCTCCCGATTTCCACCCAGACAACAATATTGGGGGCTTGCCTTAAAGGCACTGCCTTTAGCATCTTTTCTCACCTGAAACCTTCGCCCGTTTTGATTGATTGATTGAGACTTTTATTAGTAGGTTGCACAGTGAAGTACATATTCCGTACAATTGACCACTAAATGGTAACACCCGAATAAGTTTTTCAACTTGTTTAAGTCGGAGTTCATGATACAGATATATACTATCATATATACTATCATCATAATACAGTCATCACACAAGATAATCATCAGGGTGTATACATTGAATTATTTACATTATTCACAATTCGGGGTGTGGAGTGGGGGGGGGGGGGGGGGGGGGGGGGTTGTTAAATCAGTCATCAACAATTGAGAACAGAGAAATGGATATTGAAACAGTGTAGGTCTGACTTGGTAGGATATGTACAGCAAGTAGTGGACATAGAGAGGGAGAGAGAGATCAGAAGGCAAAAGAAAAGTATCTACATTTGATTGTTTACATTTGATTATTAACAATCCGGGGAGGGTGTTAGTTTAGGGTTGAAGTTGCCTGGAGGTGTACTTTTATTGCGGTTTTGAAGAAGGATAGAGATGCCCTTTCTTTTATACCTGTTGGGAGCGCATTCCACTTTGATGTGGCATAGAAAGAGAATGAGTTAAGACCTTTGTTAGATCGGAATCTGGGTTTAACGTGGTTAGTGGAGCTCCCCCTGGTGTTGTGGTTAACATGCGGACCTGAGTGAGGACATCCTATTGTCACGTCCGCATTTCCATCATACAAACAGCGTGCCGGCGCAGTCACATAATATCTACGGCTTTTCACACACACACACACAAGTGAATACAAGCATATTTGGTCAACAGCCATACATGTCCCACTGAGGGTGGCCGTATAAACAACTTTAACACTGTTACAAATATGCGACACACTGTGAACCCACACCACACAAGAATGACAAACACATTTTGGGAGAACATCCGCACCGTAACACGACATAAACACAACAGAACAAATACCCAGAATCCCTTGCAGCACTAACTCTTCCGGGACGCTACAATATACACCCCCCGCCACCACCCGCCCCCTTCAACCTCAACCCCAGTGAGAGCATGTCCCAAATTCCAAGCTGCTGTTTTGAGGCATGTTAAAAAAAATAATGCACTTTGTGACTTCAATAATAAATATGGCAGTGCCATGTTGGCACTTTTTTCCGTAATTTGAGTTGAAGTTGTTCTCTTATTTTGGAAAACCTTGTTACATTGTTTAATGCATCCAGCAGGGCATCACAACAAAATTAGGCATAATAATGTGTTAATTCCACGACCGTATATATCGGTATCGGTTGATATCGCTATCGGTAATTAAGGGTGGGGTAGCGGGGGAAGAGTTAGTGCTGCAAGGGGTTCTGGGTATTTCTTCTGTTGTGTTTATGTTGTGTTACGATGTGGATGTTCTCCCGAAATGTTTGTCTTTCTTGTTTGGTGTGGGTTCACAGTGTGGCGCATATTTGTAACAGTGTTAAAGTTGTTTATACGGCCACCCTCAGTGTGAGCTGTATGGCTGTTGACCAAGTATGCATTCACTTGTGTGTGTGAAAAGCCGTATATGTGATTGGGCCGGCACGCAAAGGCAGTGCCTTTAAGGTTTATTGGCGCTCTGTATTTTTCCCTATGTCCGTGTACCACTCCGTACAGCGGCGTTTTAAAAAGTCATACATTTTACTTTTTGAAACCGATACCGATAATTACCGATATCACATTTTAAAGCATTTATCGGCCGATAATATCGGCAGTCCGATATTACCGGACATCTCTAATTTTTACCTAACATGTTTTGACTGTCATCTGCAGTCTTCTTCAAAAAGGGCTAAAAGACTAAAATAACTGGCTAAAAGAAAATGTTAAAAGTATATGAATAAAAACACATAATTAACCTTTTTGATTCAAATAGTAGAATGTATTCATTTTCAAGCATGTAAGACTGTTACAAAAAGGTTCAAATGCTACTTTAATGGTGACAGCTTGACCCAGGGCCAGGATTATTTATGTGTCTGGTATTTCCCACGAGATAAACTGTTTATTAAAAAAATGCCACATCGGCAACATTAAGCACTGCCGACAAAGCTCATTTAGGACTCCCAAAACACAGAGGCTGACTGTAATCACTACCATTAATTGTAGAAAACAAACAAACCCGTGAACGAAACAATAACACATTAATCTAACACACGACATGAGCTGTTTACTAAAAGATGTTGCTAAGTTGAGTAGCAAATTGGATTTCCACATTTCAAATGGTGCAACCCGTATAGGGACAATAAAAACAGAAAACTCACCGCAGACTAATTGATCCCACTTATTATTAATGAACACTTCAGACATTTGGACCCAAGCTCCCTATTTCTGCAACAAATTCTCTTAAGGACGCGTATGATATCATAATATTTTCATTTTTACAAGCAACATCTTGTTTGACTGTATCAGGTACAAACCATTAGAACTTGTAAATTGCATCTGAGTCCATTGAGGGAGTTAACAGTGATTACAGTTTACCTCATTGACGATTAAAGTCATCCTTTCGCTTTCAACCAGCTAATTGCGAAGGTTAATCAAGGCGGCTCCACGCTGCAAGTCACTGTCTCTGGCGACGAGTGTAATGCAGCTAATTGTGGAGAAACGGGCAGCTCAATGGCTTCCTGAATGAGGATTGGCATCGTGATGGATGCATGTGAGAATTGTGTGTGCAGGAGGACTTCCTGGACTAATAGAGATGTGCAATATGTTGCTGTCAATGCGAGGAAGATTCATGCCAATCCGCAGGATCATTTGTTTGCGCCTAATGGGGCAGTTGGTGCTTCAGCAGGCTGATTGAGGTTATACATGTACAGCCGTGGTCAAAAGTTTACATACACTTGTAAAGAACATAATGTCATGGCTGTCTTGAGTTTCCAATAATTTCTACAACTCTTATTTTTTCTGACAGAGTGATTGGAGCACATAATTGTTGGTCACAAAAAACATTCATGAAGTTTGGTTCGTTTATGAATTTATTATGGGTCTACTGACAATGTGACCAAATCTGCTGGGTCAAAAGTATACATACAGCAATGTTAATATTTGGTTACATGTCCCTTGGCAAGTTACACTGCAATAAGGCACTTTTTTGGTAGCCATCCACAAGCTTCTGGCAAGCTTCTGCTTGAATTTTTGACCACTCCTCTTGACAAAATTGGTGCAGTTCAGCTAAATGTGTTGGTTTTCTGACATGGACTTGTTTCTTCAGCATTGTCCACACAAGTCAGGACTTTGGGAAGACATGTTCGAAAATAAACTTCATGACCATGACATAGATTCACCCGGTCATACCACTAGGTACACCTGCACACACTCCAATCATTTATGTCAATGAATTTCACAGGTCAGTGTTATTGTGCGCATGCCACTATTACATGAAAATAATACAACCCCCATTTCCATATGAGTTGGGAAATTGTGTTGGATGTAAATATAAACAAAATACAATGATTTGCAAATCCTTTTCAACCCATATTCAATTGAATGCACTACAAAGACAAGATATTTGATGTTCAAACTCATAAACTTTATTTTTTTTTGCAAATAATAATTAACTTAGAATTTCATGGCTGCAACACGTGCCAAAGTAGTTGGGAAAGGGCATGTTCACCACTGTGTTACATGGCCTTTCTTTTTAACAACACTCAGTAAACGCTTGGGAACTGAGGAGACACATTTTTTAAGCTTCTCAGGTGGAATTCTTTCCCATTCTTGCTTGATGTACAGCTTAAGTTGTTCAACAGTCCGGGGGTCTCCGGTGTGGTATTTTAGGCTTCATAATGCGCCACACATTTTCAATGGGAGACAGGTCTGGACTACAGGCAGGCCAGTCTAGTACCCGCACTCTTTTACTATGAAGCCACGTTGATGTAACACGTGGCTTGGCATTGTCTTGCTGAAATAAGCAGGGGCGTCCATGGTAACGTTGCTTGGATGGCAACATATGTTGCTCCAAAACCTGTATGTACCTTTCAGCATTAATGGCGCCTTCACAGATGTGTAAGTTACCCATGTCTTGGGCACTAATACACCCCCATACCATCACAGATGTTGGCTTTTCAACTTTGCGCCTATAACAATCCGGATGGTTCTTTTCCTCTTTGGTCCGGAGGACACGACGTCCACAGTTTCCAAAAACAATTTGAAATGTGGACTCGTCAGACCACAGAACACTTTTCCACTTTGTATCAGTCCATCTTACATGAGCTCAGGCCCAGCGAAGCCGACGGCGTTTTTGGGTGTTGTTGATAAACGGTTTTTGCCTTGCATAGGAGAGTTTTAACTTGCACTTACACATGTAGCGACCAACTGTAGTTACTGACAGTGGGTTTCTGAAGTGTTCCTGAGCCCATGTGGTGATATCCTTTACACACTGATGTCGCTTGTTGATGCAGTACAGCCTGAGGGTTCGAAGGTCACGGGCTTAGCTGCTTACGTGCAGTGATTTCTCCAGATTCTCTGAACCCTTTGATGATATTACAGACCGTAGATGGTGAAATCCCTAAATTCCTTGCAATAGCTGGTTGAGAAAGTTTTTTTTTAAACTGTTCAACAATTTGCTCACGCATTTGTTAACAAAGTGGTGACCCTCGCCCCATCCTTGTTTGTGAGCATTTCATGGAATCTACTTTTATACCCAATCATGGCACCCAGGCCCGGCCCTAACCAATCTGGCGCCCTAGGCAAGATTTTAGGTGGCTCCCCCCCACATCCGCAGTGAAGTGTATATACTCACAAGAAACCGAATAGCTTTGTCTTTGACCTTTTTTTATTACTTACAACTATACCTAATATATAAAGGGGTGGAAAAGTGACTATTACCTGCAGGGCAAACATTAGCTAACCAGAAGGCAATAACAATGTAAACAAAAAACACCTGCTTAAAAGATCTAATACAAATGTCCCTGAGGAATGTAAGGTGGGAGTACTGTAATTACCTAACGTTACATTATTATTTTCCATAACAATTTAGCCTAGGGTGACCAGGTGTCCGGATTTAGGCCGGACAGTCCGGATTTTTTATGCCCTGTCCGGCGTCCGGCGCAGCATCAAGCCGGACATGTATTTGTCCTCCTTTTTGAGGCACTAGGCTTGAAGAGCGGAGTTTTTTCATCTTTGCTGGGCTGCAGCGCGATAGCCAATCAAAGACCGTAAAAAATGCCCCCAACGCAGTAACATATCAAATGATTGGCTAAGAGCTGTGTCGGATACAAATCTGCTTATCATTGGTTAAAAAAGTAAACAAGGGTTCATGTGCTGCTGCGGCATGACATTGACAGAAAGTTAGCATCATGCCAAAACGCAAGACCTCGTTTAATTCTGAATGGACAAAAGAGCACGAATTTATAACGAAAAGCAGTCGAGACTCATTCCATGGCTTCTGCACACTTTGTCGATGTGATGTCCACGTAAGTAGTCAGGGGAAAGCTGCAATTGAACGGCATACGGGTACGGATAAACATAAAAGTAATAAACGTGCGGCACCTCTTCAATGAGGACATTTTTTCGTAAAGTTTCGTCGCCCCTGGATGACAAGATAACCGCTGCGAGCTGTAAGGTGTACCATGCTGTAAAGCAGTGGTTCTCAAATGGTACCCTGGGGGTATGTAATGTAATGTAAGTTCATAAACTGAACATCAAATCAAGTCGGCTATTCCATTCATTACCATAAACCCAGAGTTTCCCCCATGCCATGATGGTTTGACCCTCACTAAAATGTATGTCAAAAAGAACTGTGAAAAGAAATGCAACAATGCAATATTCAGTGTTGACAGCTACATTTTTTGTAGACATGTTGCTGTGACATCACAACGTAGCCAGACTGCAAAAACCCCACGAACAGATGCAACCATGCTTGAACCGAATGATTTGATACTTTGGCATTGTTGAACACCCAACTTAATACCCAACATTGTAACAACATTTAAAGTCAGAAAAAACACAAATCAACATAAGTTCTTGTTTAAAAAAGTATATGCCGAACTTTAGAAAAACAGCTCTGATAAAATTGCCTTCTCTGCTGATATCTTCAGGGGTTGAGAGTCTGGTCATTTTTGTTTGGTGACCTCTAAACCCAGCAAATAGCTGCAGGCTCTACTTCCCAAGAGGACATAAATCAGTTCTTTTATTTTGAAGTTACTCTATCGAGTCTGAAGCCTGATGAAATCTGTGTCCGGTCCTGCCTGTTTGGTAAATACTTGGAAGTCTCCCCTGATAAATAGTATCAATATTTGTCCAGTCAAAGTACTACATGCTAACTCAAACATAGTCACTCTTGCACTTTGTGGAACTTACTGGACCTTGTAGTAAAAGATAAGGTGTGAATTGGTGCCTGACAGCAAATAAATGGCCTCAGGTTAATCCAACCTTGACCTTTTTAGTAAACCTGAGTGTTTAAATGGACGATCTCTCACTGGGGGATTTTATTGTGTCTATTTTTAGGGATGCACGGCACTGGTTGTACTTGTTGGAAAAGGCACGTCGTGTGGAACTATCGCCTGAAAAACAGACCGAATGTAAATGCCGACAGGCTTAGCCCCTCGCTTAACGGGAAAACCTCGTTATTCATGCACGACAAATGAAAACTCTGCATGGTTTGCAGCGAAGATAAATGGCGGCGTATCAACCTCAATTCATCACGATGCTCCTGCCGGCTCCTTGTGCATTATTTTGTACTTGTGTATTCGAGTGTGCCCTGAATCAAGGATACTCCTGTGAGCGCTCAATAAGCAAATAACTGATTACCCTTCTTGCCTTCCCCCCCCCGAGGACAGTTTACGAAAAGAAACCCAAACAAAACAAACAATAGAAGACGTCAAATTGAACTCGATCTAGTCCATTTTGATCCATCTCAGCTTTGGGAATATTGTGTGTTCAATAAAGGTGGGGGCAGCCTGATACAGCTCAAGCCTGATGGAATAAAATCATCATTCGTTTGGCTGTAATGGAGTCTTTTGGACGGTAGCGGTCATTTGGAAGAGATAGTCATTCATGCACCTTAATGTTTTTTTTCTTAAAGGGATACGATAGTAGCATGTGTACTAAAACAATTATCCACCTCGGTTAAAGTGAAAGCAACGCACCCGTAAATCAAAAATAGCATCAGCAGTGTTGCATAACTGTGTCATGTTGTGGGTCATGGGTTCTTTTCTCCTTAAGGGGAGTGAAATATTCGTTACTCTGTTTGACTGTTTTTTTTTTTTTAGGACGACTTAGTTCATCAAATTCAATTCATGCAAATATTTCAGTTAAAATATGGGAAAAACTCTCTTCATTAATTTCAACCCAACCGTCTCGTTTGGGGTACACATTAAGAGTAGAGATGTCCGATAATGGCTTTTTTGCCGATATCCGATATTGTCCAACTCTTAATTACCGATACCGACATATACAGTCGTGGAATTAACACATTATTATGCCTAATTTCGTTGTGATGCCCCGCTGGATGCATTAAACCAGTGTTTTTCAACCACTGTGCCGCGGCACACTAGTGTGCCGTGAGATACAGTCTGGTGTATTTTTGCAAACCAGTAATTATAATCTGCAAATGATGTGTTGTTGTTGCGTGTCGGTGCTGTCTAGAGCTCGGCAGAGTAACCGTGTAATACTCTTCCATATCAGTAGGTGGCAGCCGGTAGCTAATTGCTTTGTAGATGTCGGAAACAGCGGGAGACAGTGTGAAGGTAAAAAGGTGTCTAATGCTTAAACCAAAAATAAACAAAAGGTGAGTGCCCGATAGAAAAGGCATTGAAGATTAGGGAAGGCTATGCAGAACGAAACTAAAACTGAACTGGCTACAAAGTAAACAAAAACAGAATGCTGGACTACAGCAAAGACTTACTGTGGAGCAAAGACGGCGTTCACAATGTACATCGGAACATGACATGACAATCAACAATGTCCCCACAAAGAAGGATAAAAACAACTGAAATATTCTTGATTGCTAAAACAAAGTAGATGCGGGAAATATCGCTCAAAGGAAGACATGAAACTGCTACAGGAGAATACCAAAATAAGAGAAAAAGCCACCAAAATAGGAGCGCAATGCTTGGTTATGGTTTAAAGTCATAACCAACAATTGCGACAAAGACTTTTTACTGTCAACTGAGTTTTGTTTTTTAATGATTTCTGCTGGTGGTGTGCCTCCGGATATTTTCAACGCAAAAAATGTGCCTTGGCTCAAAAAAGGTTGAAAAACACTGCATTAAACAATGTAACCAGGTTTTCCAAAATAAATCAACTCAAGTTATGGAAAAAAATGCCAACATGGCACTGCCATATTTATTATTGAAGTCACAAAGTGCTTTTTTTTTTTTAACATGCCTCAAAACAGCAGCTTGGAATATGGGACTTGCTTGTCCACTGGGGGGGGGGGGCAGGGTTGAGGTTGAAGGGGGCAGGGGGGTACCGGGGGGTGTATATTGTAGCGTCCCGGAAGAGTTAGTGCTGCAAGGGGTTCTGGGTATTAGTTCTGTTGTGTTTATGTTGTGTTACGGTGCGGCAGTTTGTAAACGATTAATGAGTCCATACAGAGCTAAGAGCCGGAGATTCAAGAAATACACGGCGCATTTACCAGTGTAAAAAATTATCCAAGGAGGGGAACCTTAAATGATGGGTTAGTCTGGCTGGCACAGGGCTTAGGCTAAATAATTATTTGTTTAAGTAGTTATCCGGCTTAATGTAGACAGGGCCAAAGTGTCTGATGATTCGACTCCGAGGTTGATAGTGAACCCACACCAAACAAGAATGACAAACACATTTCGGGAGAACATCTGCACAGTAACACAACATAAACACAACAGGACAAATACCCAGAATCCCATGCAGCCCTAACTCTTCCGGGGATACATTATACACCCCAGCTACCAAACCCCGCCCACCTCAACCGACGCACAAAGGGGGGGGGGGTTGATGTGTGAGGGAGCAGGGTTGGGGTGGGGGCGGGATTTGGTGGTAGCAGGGGTGTATAATGTAGCCCGGAAGAGTCAGGTCTGCATGGGATTCTGGGTATTTGTTATGTTGTGTTTATGTTGTGTTAAGGTGCAGATGTTCTCCCGAAATGTGTTTGTCATTGTTGTTTGGTTTTGGTTCAAAGTGTGGCGCATTATTAGTAAGAGTGTTAAAGTTGTTTTATATGGTCACCGTCAGTGTAACCTGTGTGACTGTTGACAAAGTATGCCTTGCCGTCACGTACGTATGCAAGCAGAAGATGTATATTGTATAACAAGTGTTGGGCTGGCACGCTGTTAATACAGATTGTAGAGAGCGCCAAATGTTGTACCATCATGGCACGCCCTTATTATAGCTGTAAGGGTGAAAATCAGTGAATATTAATCCTGGGAGTTTTCTGCGAGAGGCACTGAAATCCGGAAGTCTCACGGGAAAATTGCGGGGTTCGGCAAGTAAGCTGCTGAGCCACATCAGAGTGATCAAAGAGCCGCGGGTTGCCGACCCCTGATCTATACTGTTATGCAAGCTGTGCATTGGCTACTCCAAAACATATCCAGGTTTGTATATTATCCCTTAAGATCTATTATAATATTGGTAGTGTACTGACTGTATATATGCATTGAAGGACAGTTCTGGTAGCCAATGGAGATACATAGTGTAAACTTGGTGTTATTGGATGTTGTGTTGTTTGACAATTCCTGCAGGACAAATCAAATGTTAAAGTCAAAATTATGATCAAGTGGAGATACAGTGTTTGTATATATTGTATATTTATACTTCAAAACAATAGAAAGCATTACTAGTACTGTTTGAGTGCAATGAGAGGCCACCCTGTTAGTTTTTCTGATTAGAATCTTTACAAAATTATAGTGAAGTTCATCTGCAGGTATTGGACCCCCACACCATTAGTTAAAAGTTCTGTTTTTTGAAGAAGAACGAGTCTGAAGTATTTCTGTGCATTTCTTCCAACACAATAGTCACAAACATTCAGTGTTAAACTTTGACCTTGAAGCAGTCTGGAAAAATAAGATAAACCTTCGACTTTGGTAAGATAAGGAAAAAAGACCAGCACAGGGCAGAAACTTCTGATTAAATTCTAAGCTTTCCGTGGCCATTAATGTCAAAATAATTATACCAAAGGCACACTCACAGACGGCCAGTTCTATTGTACTGTGCTTTGACAAAGTTACCGCTGCATCCATTACATTTTATTATGCAAGGTAGATGGAGGAACAACATCACTGACAAATCTAACGACAAATCCACACCCTTGCATGTGCAGGAATGCTGTGCTCAGGTCACTTTGTTGGGCCCAGGGAAGTGTACTATGCTCAAGCATTTAGATATTTATTTAAATGTTTATCTATAATTCATTTTAATTTCTGTGTATGTATTGTTTTTGTCTGTATCTTTATTTCTGTAATTAATTGTACTTAAAATTTTATTAAAAAAATCAACATTTGTTTATTTTCATCTCCATCTCCATTTTTATTTGTATTTCTTCAATTACATTTTCATTGTAGTATTCTTTTTTAAATTATTTTTTTTGTTTTTGTTTTTATAATTCAATTTTAATTGAAATTGAATTTTATCTTTTTTTCAAAATTGCATTAATGTTTTTGTCTCCATTTTTAATTACAATTTTGATTGCAATTTCAGTTTCATTTTCAATTAATTTTGATTATTTTTTATTTGAATTTTAACTTAAATTTTAATTCAGTTTAAATGAAAATAAAAAATTAATTTTTTACATTATCTTTACTCCTACAATTAAATTCCATTTCAAATACATTTTATTTAAAAACATTTTGTTTCTAAATAACATGTTTATTTTCATTTTCATCTTTATTTTTTCATTTCTTAATTTTAATTTCAATTACATTTTGATTTCAATATTTGATTTTCAAAAAAAATATTAAAATTTTTGAATTTGAATTCAAAAATTCTAATTTAAATTTTGAAATCCAAATTTAAATTTACATTTAAATTTTTCAAATGATATTTGCAGATAATCCATCACTCTGATATCCCCACAGGTGCCCTACGGTGTGACAGGTACCCCCGAAACGGGGCCTGTTGCCTGCATGGAGCCCTTCCTGGTGCGGAGGCTGTCTCATCGCACGGTGCAGCTTCCCCCTCTGGCTTTCAGACTGGCCGAGCAGGCGTACTACGAACGCAGAGCCGAGGCCGATACGGTGACCGTCCCGTCCCGGCCCAATACTTTGCCACTTCACACGCCACCCCTCATTGCCATCACCTCGGCTGACACGAGCAGGTAGGATGACATGGAGGCTGAATACTGTCAATCATCATCATCATGGGGTATCAGGCCTGTTTGCAGGCATCGATGATCAGGGCTATCCAGTCTTCTTTGGCGTCCGCTCTATGTATGAGTTCTATATTATTGATATTTCCGATACAATTTCTTAGGCTGTTGATATATGTTGTTCGTTGTCGACCTGGAGCTTTGTTTCCTAATAGTTTTCCTGTTAACATCAGTTTTTCTAAGCTGTCTTTTCTAATGATATCTCTGAGGAATTTCACCTGCCTATTTTGAATCGTTGCAATTAGAGATCTTCTTGTTTTTGCCTTTGCCAATACCTCTGCATTAAAAAGTACTGTCAATATATAATTTAAAATACCTTTCACATTTGGCTCTACATACAAGCTATAACCCTTTCATGTCCATAGTCCGACACAATCTAATTTAGGATAGGATAGGATAGGTCTTTATTGTCATTGCAAGTACAACGAAACTATGTTTTCAGCACAAACCCGTTCAAGATTAGACAAACAAACAGTGTACAGGGTTACAGAACAGGAACGCTGATGGGTCACCACGAGGCGCCCCGTAAAAGGTGGGAAAAAGGTAAAACGCTGGGGAAGAAGATGAGTAGGCTCCTAAGGGAGCCTAGTCTGGAGTGGGGAAAAAAACCCTCCATGCCATGCACACATAAACATGTTACATTTAATCACGACAATCAATCAATCATTTAAACTCGCAACAGGGGAGTGGGGGGGGGGAGTTGGTGCCCTGGAGGTCGACTGCTGCTATGAAGTGCTGCCAGCCGTCCATCACTCCAAAGGGGAATCTGGTGGTGGTGAAGGCGTGGGGTGGGAAAGGGGGGGGCTCGGTGTGTATATGCCCATTGTCTTGGGTGTGTTGAGGTAGTGTTCATGTTCATAGGCCTGGGGCCGATCTGCAGGCAAGCAAAAGTTCGACTCCAGGTGTCGTTGAGGAGGGAGGGAGGTCAAAAGCGTCCATCATTGAGGTGTCCTCGGGGATGTTTTCAGAACAGCCTGCTCCTGTTGTTGGAGCGTCAAGGCCATTCGAGGGAGTCTCTGGCACTCATCGAGGGTGGACGCTCCCCTTCCCTCTCCCTTATCTCTCCTGCCTGCTTCTTTGTCTTGTCTTAACTTTCTTGTTGCCTCTTTTTGCACTGCTCTCCAAATCTAAACATCGGAACTATTTAACTGGCTTCAACGAAATTGACAAGGTCTTGGGTTTGGGGGAACCTGCTGTCGTGACGAAGCGGTTGTTGCTGGACACACGACGGACTCTTGGGAGAAGAAGGAGTGCCGCGTGCCTGGCGACCCTTTTCTGTCGAGGACGTGAAGATATCCACCTATTCGGAATTATGACGACAGGACATCTGCTGATTGGAGTAAGCGTTCCTCTGGTTTGTCGACAAATTGGAAGTTGCTGGCAGTCTTCAAAGTACCCCAAAGCTGCCACAAAGGATTGGAGGATGCGGAAAGAACTGTGGACACTCTTGTGATTTTGGATCACATCGGACTGTCTGCCCCGCAATTTTGAGGACCAGTCATAGACAATTTAGAGTGAAAAGCACATTTTCACTCGCATAAAACATTCTAACTTGGATTGTTTCCCTGGCTAAGAGACTCTCCCGAAGGATATTGCAGCGAAGACACAACAAACTCCCTTCTTGTCTCATGGAGACACACCTGTTGTTGTTGACTTTGGACTGACTGGCAACAACATCAAGGCCGCGGAAGCAGAGACACAACACGGGCTTACACACACTCTTGCAACCACAAAAATATACGCCACACACATACATACCCCACCCTAGAGATGCGCGGATAGGCAATTATTTCATCCGCAACCGCATCACAAAAGTCATCAACCATCCGCTTCCACCCGAACTAACATTTAATCAAAACCGCACCCGCCCGCACCCGCCCGTTGTTATATATCTAATATAGACGATGCAAGGCATTAGTGAGGTTATAAAGCTTTTGCCTGTTAAAGAAAGGAGACTGATCCAATGCAACAGAGACATTCAATGCGTGCCACGCTGTCACGGCCCAGACGCACACCAGTGCGCAATCATCTGGGAGCCGCGCTGAGCGCACCTCCAAGCGCGTGGAGGTGCGATGTCCATCGCACCCGCGGCGGCTCCACCCGGGCTCGCGCCCGAGGCTTCAGCGCGCACCGTGGCGGCCATCCTACTCGTCGCGGCCTAGCCCTCGCGGCTCTCGCTGCCGGCGACGGCCGGGTATGGGCCCGACGCTCCAGCGCCATCCATTTTCAGGGCTAGTTGATTCGGCAGGTGGGTTGTTACACACTCCTTAGCGGGTTCCGACTTCCATGGCCACCGTCCTGCTGTCTATATCAACCAACACCTTTTCTGGGGTCTGATGAGCGTCGGCATCGGGCGCCTTCACCCGGCGTTCGGTTCATCCCGCAGCGCCAGTTCTGCTTACCAAAAGTGGCCCACTCGGCTCACCAGGGTGAGCCCCACCCCTTTCGTGAGCGCACTGCGCGCGGAGTGACCCCTGTTACGCGCCCCCGGCAACGGGGGTGGCGGGGAGGTAAGCTGCGCGGGCGGAGCGCGCGGAGTAACCCCTGTTACGAGCCCCCGGCCACGGGGGTGGCGGGCAGGTAAGCTGCTTACCTGCTGCGCGTGACGCCGGCCACGGCGAAGGCGGACGAGGCGGGGTGTCGGTGCGGTGGGCGCGGTGGTGACCCTGGACGTGCGTCGGGCCCTTCTCGCGGATCGCCTCAGCTACGGCTCCCGGTGGGGCCCTCTCGGGGGAAGGGGCCTCGGTCCCGGACTCCGGCGAGGCGTCCCTTCTCCGCTCCGTAAAAGTGTCCATCTCTTTTTTTTTTCTTCTTCTGTTGTGGCATATGCTGCAGGTGCCTGCTCGTTTTTCGTATGTGGGTGACAACATTTAACTATGTATATATATTTCCGAATTGGTTTAACTGCCACCCGCCTGAATCTATTTAAAATCTAATTTTTTTAAATTTCAACCGCCCGACCCGACCCGCGGATAAAATCTAATTTTTTTTTATTTCAACCGCCCGATCCGCGGATAATCCGCGGACTCCGCGGTTGTGTCCGCAAACCGCGCATCTCTACCCCACCCCCAATACAACGCCCTCGACGCAAATCCCATAGGGGTGATGAATGGATGGTCAGCGCCTGAAAGCTGCGGCCTACCATCATGACCTCGCCCTTCCCTCTGTTGCTAGATGTATCGAGATGTACGTTGTAATATGTATATGTGTTTTGCTATGGATGTATTTTTTCCCACTCCAGACTAGGCCCCCTTAGGAGCTCAGTCTAGATTGTATTTTTTTACTCATCCTTCCCCAGCGTTTTTACCTTTTTCCCACCTTTTACGGGGCGCCTTGTGGCGACCCATCAGCGTTCCTGATCTGTAACCCTGTACACTGTTTGTTTGTCTAATCTTGAACAGGTTTGTGCTGAAAAAAAGAGTTTCGTTGTACTTGTGCAATGACAGTAAAGATCAACCAAATCGTAGATTAGGATTTTTGTTTTTCCGCGAGCAGACATTACAATGGCTTGTCTGTTCTATTCGTCCATGCTGGCCCTCATATCCAGTTTTTCCCTTACCAGCTTCTCCATGATGTGAACTTTAAAACTATTTTCACCACGAGAAAGTGAATGCACACATCATTAAAAGTTGATCAACTCTGCTGGCTTTTAACATGCTCAACAGTCATAAAAGTTCAAAATGACATCAGTCACTATATAGTAGGGCTGGCAAAGTTAATCACAAAAAATCAACACAATAATTATGCATGAATGCAGATTAGTCACGCATTTAATTTTGACGGCACATAAGTGCACTCTTGAGTTATTTCTATGGATGTGTTTAGTATGTTATCTGTTGGTGTACTTCAGGACCTTATTTGCAATATTATTACAGAATTGTTGAAAATGGGAACTTCATACCATAGTGTTTCTGAGTTTTGAGCAAACACATATGTGGTGCATTCAAGTAAAACATAAAACAATGTTTGTGCATGACACTCACTCAAAATGTTGGGTTCTTTTTTTAAGTTAACTTAAATAATCTATAGTAGGGATGTGTATCTTACAATGATTTACGATTTGATCTGATTCCGATTATTGAGGTGACGATTGGATTCAGAATCGATTCTCGATTTAACACAATTCTCAATTCAAATATTGCAATATGCAATATTTGGTATAAAAAGTATAATAAAACCTTTTCAAAACTGGTTATAGGTTACAAACGCTCATCTTAGCTGCTGACGTACATGCATGTACATACGTACATATTTAAAAAAATTAAAAAATACTAATTTTGAATACATCTACAATCGGTTTAAATAATAATCATGTGAATCAATTTTTTTGAGCACTCCTGATATACAATACCTCACAAAAGTGACCATTTGTATTACAGTATATCTTCTGAAGAGACAATCTACAGAAAAAGAAAGTGAAACTTGGGAGTAGTCAGTGTCCAGATTGTGTATATTTTCTCTCTTTGCTGGCACACTTCTTTGGTGGAAAAAAACATTCATGAAGTTTGATTCTTTTATGAATTTATAATGGGTCTACTGAAAATGTGACCAAATTTGCTGGGTCAAAAGTATACATACAGCAATGTTAATATTTGGTTACATGTCCCTTGGCAAGTTTCACTGCAATGAGGTGCTTTTGGTAGCCATCCACAAGCTTCTGGTTGAATTTTTGACCACTCCTCTTGACAAAATTGGTGCAGTTCAGCTAAATTTGTTGGTTTTCTAACATGGATTTGTTTCTTCAGCATTGTCCACACGTTTAAGTCAGGACTTATGAAAGACCATTCTAAAACCTTATTTCTAGCCTGATTTAGCCATTCTTTTACCACTTTTGACGTGTGTTTGGGGTCATTGTCCTGTTGGAACACCCAACTGCACCCAAGACCCAACCTCCGGGCTGATGATTTTAGGTTGTCCTGAAGAATTTGGAGGTAATCCTCTTTTTTCAAGCTTCCCATAAAAGGCATCCTTTTGATGCTCACTGAGCTCTGGTCTGGTCTGCGGTCTCACTGTACACTACATCCGTCTTGATTTCCTCTTTGAATGTTTCGTGAGATATTCCGTGTCAAAGTCAGAGTTCCAATCAGCAGTTTGAGTAAAAATTCACTCAATTTGACTGTGATCGCAAGCTTGAAAATATGCTGCATCCTGCACACTGCAAAAAGTCAGTGTTCAAAAACAAGAAGAAAAAAAAATGCAAAAATTAGGGGTATTTTATTTGAACTGAGCAAAATTATCTGCCAATAGAACAAGAAAATTTGGCTTGTCAAGACTTTCCAAAACAAGTAAAATTAGCTAACTTCAATGAACCCAAAAATACCTTAACCCTTGTGTGATGTTCGGGTCTGTGGGACCCGTTTTCATTTTTTAGAAAAATTATACAATTAATTAATTTTTCAAACTGAGACTCACTGACTTTTGCTCATTTTCTGTGAAGAACATATATCCGAATACGGTACATATTTAATGACCACACACCATACACCCCCCTTCACGTTTCTATTACATTTAAGATGACCGGGTCCATTGGACCCGGCGCTAATAGAAGTGTGGAAATTGATGTTCTGTGTACCACACACACACACACACACACACACACACACACACACACACACACACGCACACACACACACACACACACACACACACACACACACACACACGCACGCACACAGCAGGCCTAGACAGGAGGAGGACAGATTGTAGGTACACAGAACATCAGAGGGTCAAATGTGCGAGAAAATAAGAGCAGACAGTGTTGACAAACAATGTTGCAACCTTGTGTGGGAACCGCAGGTGCAGAAACACAAAAGAAGAATCCCTGTGGGATGCAGAAACTGGCAGATCAATTTTCCGTGCAACGTTCATATTGTTGTTACTCAGCCAGCGTTTGTGGGTGTGATGGACCCGTTGCATTTTGTGGCTTTTAATGCCTCACAATCAAACACTTTTATGTTAAACTACTGAACAGATGTTTACCTTATCCCAATAAATATCTGTTCAGTTTATTAGTTTAACACTTTTATGTTAAACTACTGAACAGATGTTTACCTTATCCCAATAAACATCTGTTCAGTAGTTTAACATAAAAGTGTTTGATTGTCAGGCATTAAAAGCCACAAAATGCAACGGGTCCATCAGACACACAAACGCTGGCTGAAAATAAGTATATTCTCACTAATAACAAGTGAACTTTTCTCGGTAGAAAAAAAAAAGAGACCTTTTTGCTCAATATGTTGAAAAATATTCTTAAATTAAGCTACTACTATATGAGTACGTGTTTTCTATTGTTTCATTGAAAATAAAACAGCAAAGTCCATTTGGCCGTCATCCGTTTTAATTATGAAACACAATTGTGTCAAAGTCATGATTGTTTTTTTTCATGCTTGAAATAAGAAATTATTTTAAAAAAAAAAGTAGTTTTATACTTGTGAGTGTTGATGACACAGTTTTGCAACAGTTGATATTCTAGTTTCAAGCATGTTTTACTCAATATAGGTCATAAAATCTCAGCAACAAGCTGTAATATCTTACTGAGATCATTTAGGACCAAAACCCTTAAAACAAGTAAAACACTCTAACATAAAATATGCTTAGTGAGAAGAATTATCTTATCAGACAGAAAATAAGCAAATATCACCCTTATTTGAGATATTTAATCTTACTTAGATTTCAGTTTTTGCAGTGCCAACACATATAGTACATACTATACTGTATACTCTTCCTCAATACTCCATCAGTTTACCACACGAGGAATGAAAACATTTTTTTTTTCTTTTCTCTGTTTCTTCTACCTTGCTGTTTTTTCCTCTTTGCCAAGAATATTGGAAACTGCAGTGAGTGAATAAACAACACGGGCGCAAGCTGGAAGCTTGTTAATAAGGCTAACTTGCTACAGGGGCTTTAATTAGAGACTGACTAATAAAGCACGGCAAATGGAATTGAAAGGGGGGATGGTGGAGAAGGGGTGTCTTGGAACTATTGACAATTTTATTTGAAGGAGTCACACACACGCACACACTCACACACACACCATAGACACTCAACTCAGCCATTAGCTGTGGGTGGTCTTAAAAAAAAAGAATCACATATAGAAATATTTAGTCATTAATATGTATGGATTACGTGACCAGACAACTTTACTTATATGTACTATTTATTTAATTTGAATACGTTTTGTCTGCTTTCCAGACAATTTTGTGAGCGGCATTGTTCGCAATGTGTCACCAACAACTACTCGTCATTCCCCAATGAATCATTCGCTCAAGCAGCCGGCGTGTAAAGGTGTCAGGCGCAGAACAGAAAGACAGCCCCAAACTCTTTGACTAATTGTTTGCTCTATTTTTTTTTATGCAAGCATTTCAACGGGGAAGACTGTTGACGTGTCTGTGTTGGCAATCATGTTCAATAAGCTGGATTGGGTGTTAGAATTGAACATTTGGCAACCAGAATTTCATCAATGTAATTAGTGATGGGCAAAGTAACCCATTAATTGATCATTGGGGAATCTTTCAACTTTGTGGAATTGATTGTTGAGGCAGTTAAATAGAGTGCACTACTTGGGTGCATCCAGCAGAGGCGCTGTTGATTCATTCACAAAGACCTCTATAGTGGTATAACTTCTCTGGCTATCTTTATGGTGCATTCCTTTTTTTACTGGGACGTCCGAATTTCCGATTTTGTGGTCGGATGAGTAAATTACGTCAGATTTCCTACTCGGAAAGTCCTCGCCACCTCCGAGTTGGCTTTAAAGATGCCGACACCAGCTGGACTGCTGCTGAGTGGTCCAAAGTCATGTTTTCTGACGAAAGCAAATTTTGCATTTCCTTTGGAAATCGAGGTCCCAGAGTCTGGAGGAAGACAGGAGAGGCACATGATCCACGTTGCCTGAAGTCTAGTGTAAAGTTTCCACCATCAGTGATGGTTTGGGGTGCCATGTCATCTGCTGGTGTCGGTCCACTCTGTTTCCTGAGATCCAGGGTCAACGCAGCCGTCTACCAGCAAGTTTTAGAGCACTTCATGCTTCCTGCTGCTGACCTGCTCTATGGAGATGGAGATTTCAAGTTCCAACAGGACTTGGCGCCTGCACACAGCGCAAAATCTACCCGTGCCTGGTTTACGGACCATGGTATTTCTGTTCTAAATTGGCCCGCCAACTCCCCTGACCTTAGCCCCATAGAAAATCTGTGGGGTATTGTGAAAAGGAAGATGCAGAATGCCAGACCCAAAAACGCAGAAGAGTTGAAGGCCACTATCAGAGCAACCTGGGCTCTCATAACACCTGAGCAGTGCCAGAAACTCATCGACTCCATGCCACGCCGCATTAACGCAGTAATTGAGGCAAAAGGAGCTCCAACCAAGTATTGAGTATTGTACATGCTCATATTTTTCATTTTCATACTTTTCAGTTGGCCAACATTTCTAAAAATCCCTTTTTTGTATTAGCCTTAAGTAATATTCTAATTTTGTGACACACGGAATTTTGGATTTTCATTTGTTGCCACTTCAAATCATCAAAATTAAATGAAATAAACATTTGAATGCATCAGTCTGTGTGCAATGAATAAATATAATGTACAAGTTACACCTTTTGAATGCAATTACTGAAATAAATCAAGTTTTTCAAAATATTCTAATTTACTGGCTTTTACCTGTGTGTATATATATATATATATATATACAGTGGGGCAAAAAAGTATTTAGTCAGCCACCGATTGTGCAAGTTCTCCCACTTAAAATGATGACAAAGGTCTGTAATTTTCATCATAGGTACACTTCAACTGTGAGAGACAGAATGTGAAAAAAAAAATCCAGGAATTCACATTGTAGGATTTTTCAATAATTTATTTGTAAATTATGGTGGAAAATAAGTATTTGGTCAGTAACAAAAATTCAACTCAATACTTTGTAATATAACCTTTGTTGGCAATAACAGAGGTCAAAAGATTACTATAGGTCTTTACCAGGTTTGCACACACATTCCTCCATGCAGATCTTCTCGAGAGCAGTGATGTTTTGGGGCTGTCGCCGAGCAACACGGACGTTCAACTCCCTCCACAGATTTTCTATGGGGTTGAGGTCTGGAGACTGGCTAGGCCACTCCAGGACTTTCAAATGCTTCTTACGGAGCCACTCCTTCGTTGCCCGGGCGGTGTGTTTGGGATCATTGTCATGCTGGAAGACCCAGCCACGTTTCATTTTCAAAGCTCTCACTGATGGAAGGAGGTTTTGGCTCAAAATCTCTCGATACATGGCCCCATTCATTCTTTCCTTAACACGGATCAGTCGGCCTGTCCCCTTAGCAGAAAAACAGCCCCAAAGCATGATGTTTCCACCCCCATGCTTCACAGTAGGTATGGTGTTCTTGGGATGCAACTCAGTATTCTTCTTCCTCCAAACACGACGAGTTGAGTTTATACCAAAAAGTTCTATTTTGGTTTCATCTGACCACATGACATTCTCCCGATCCTCTGCTGTATCATCCATGTGCTCTCTGGCAAACTTCAGACGGGCCTGGACATGCACTGGCTTAAGCAGGGGGACACGTCTGGCACTGCAGGATTTGATTCCCTGTCGGCGTAGTGTGTTACTGATGGTAACCTTTGTTACTTTGGTCCCAGCTCTTTGGTCCCAGCTCTCTGCTGGTCATTCACCAGGTCCCCCCGTGTGGTTCTGGGATTTTTGCTCACTGTTCTCATGATCATTTTGACCCCACGGGATGAGATCTTGCGTGGAGCCCCAGATCGAGGGAGATTATCAGTGGTCTTGTATGTCTTGCATTTTCTGATAATTGCTCCCACAGTTGATTTTCTCACACCAAGCTGCTTGCCTATTGTAGATTTACTCTTCACAGTCTGGTGCAGGTCTACAATTCTTTTCCTGGTGTCCTTCGACAGCTCTTTGGTCTTGGCCATAGTGGAACTTGGAGTCTGACTGTTTGAGGCTGTGGACAGGTGTCTTTTATACAGATAACAAGTTCAAACAGGTGCCATTAATACAGGTAACGAGTGGAGGACAGAAGAGCTTCTTAAAGAAGAAGTTACAGGTCTGTGAGAGCCAGAGATCTTCCTTGTTTGAAGTGACCAAATACTTATTTTCCACCATAATTTACAAATAAATTCTTTAAAATTCCTACAATGTGAATTCCTGGATTTTTTTTCACATTCTGTCTGTCACAGTTGAAGTGTACCTATGATGAAAATTACAGACCTCTGTCTTCATTTTAAATGGGAGAACTTGCACAATCGGTGGCTGACTAAATACTTTTTTGCCCCACTGTATATATATATATATATATATATATATATATATATTAGGGCTGCAACTAACGATTAATTTGATAATTGATGAATCTGTCGATTATTACTTCGATTAATCGATTAATAATCGGATAAAAGAGACGAACTACATTTCTATCCTTTCCAGTATTTTATTGGGGGGAAAAAACAGCATACTGGCACCATACTTATTTTGATTATTGTTTCTCAGCTGTTTGTAAATGTTGCAGTTTATAAATCAAGGTTTATTTAAAAAATAAAAATAAATAAATAAAACATTTAAATAAAATAAAAAGCCTCGAATCAATGACTAAATTAATCGGCAACTATTTTTATAATAGATTTTAATCGATTTAATCGATTAGTTGTTGCAGCCCCAATATATATGTATATATAAGGTATGTATATAAGTATCTGGGTTCTGGTTGGATCATGTACCGTAATTGAATTTTTTTTTGATAGCTCTTTTCTTTTGTTGATATAAATGTATACACACGGGAGGAACGGATTGGGGTCAGTTTTATTTGCAAAACATTCACATTTTGTGTGTTTACAACAGTGATTTGTGTTTTTTTCCCTTACATTTTTATGAATGTATGACCTTTTGGTCAAAAAGTAGAACCAGGGTCACTACCTGTTATAGTGCAGAAAAACCGCAAAGCAGCAAAGATGTTGATAAAACTTTTTATAAGAAAAAAAACATACTTTATTTAATATATGGATATTGATACAACCGTCGGTGCCGATGAAGTTAAACCCTCCTAATTAGTTTGAGCAACTCTCACAGGAAAGCCTTTTTCGAATGTATTCATTTTTAATCAAAACGTATTTGACAGTGGAGAAAAAAATGAGCTATGTATAGAATTTTAACAAAAGCCATGCATCTTATAGCCTTGCAACAGGCGTGACTTATCTATAATTCATGCAGTACTGTACAGAAAAGCTGCACGTCACACACCAACTTTGTATTTTGGGTGTGTTTAGCAGTGGAACAACATAGTGTATGGAGTATTAGTACACAGCCTGCAGTGCTACTCTGTTTTCATTACTGGCTCATGATTAAAAGCATCCCTGGTCACAATAGACACACAAGTACACCCAGACTGTGGTGATGTATGTTGTATTTACAAGTAAAAGCAATGTCTCTGGTGAAAACCATGACAGTGATGGACTGCGGTTGTTTTTGTGCATCTGCAAATTAAATTTCAACATCCTGGAGAAGCTTCAGAAATGGCAAACCCACAGATGCTTGCGTCGTGCGGCAAGCCTGTTTATGACAGTTTTTTTATGTGTTAATGGCAGTAATTAGTACAGAATCCTGTTTGTCATGATTTTAATAAATGTGTATGCTTTTAGGTGGTGCAAGCAAAACACATTTATTTCTGGGAGCAAAGTGAGTAAATTACTCCCAAAAAACTACGTAACCATAGCGTAAACTTTGTGGAGGGGTCATACATGGACAAAACAGTTTGATACAGATGTTGATACAGATCTGCTTAAAGGACCCATAGTATACAGATGACCAAAATTTCACTAACAAGTTCTTTATGCATTTAATTGCTCCTGAAAAGGAATCTGGCAGTCAATTCTTAATTTCATTGGTCTCCTGCTGGCCCCACCGTGGACTGGACTCTCACTATTATGTTGGATCCACTATGGACTGGACTTTCACAATATTATGCATCCGGTCTCCCCTAGAGGGGAGGGGTCACCCACATTTGCGGTCCTCTCCAAGTTTTGTCATAGACATCCACATTGACATCCCACTGGGTTGTGAGTTTTTCCTTGCTCTTTTGTGGGCTCTGAACCGAGGATGTCGTCGTGGCCCATACCTATGCTCCTTCAAAGGCTGTGCTACTGGCTGCAAAGCATTGCACTTTCAAATACAACAATGAGTAGAGGAGTGTTATGTGTGTGTATATGTGTAAATAAATGAACACTGAATTTCAAGTATTACTCTTATTTATATATATATATATGTATATATATATATATATATATATATGTATGTGTGGGAAAAAAATCACAAGGCTATTTCATCTCTACAGGCCTGTTTCATGAGGGGGGGTACCCTCAATCGTCAGGAGATTTTAATGGGAGCATTCGCATACCATGGTTTATATAGGGCACAGAGTGGGTGGGTACAGGCTGGCCTAGGGGCGTGGTGATTGGCTCATGTGTTACCTAGGAGGTGTTTCCGTCTATGGCGGCATGTTGTTACAATTTCGCTGCGCTTGTTGAGGGATGACAGGTCTGGACGGTAAATAATAAACAGTTTCTCTTTCAAGCATAGGTTGCATCTTTTATTACCACTATTGTAAGGTGTGCTGGATGCAAGAATTTGCCATGTTATTGAATATTCAACATTATTGTCTTTGAGGTCCCAAATGTGTTTGCTGAGTTCTGTGGTATTTCGCAGGTTTTTGTTCCTGAAATATATATATATATATAAGAAATACTTCATAGTTCGTTGCTTTTGTTGCTTATTGGCTGCATGGTGACTCTGACAGGATTACCGAATGCAAAAACTCCAGCAAAACTTTCCCGACTGGTGACACAAAGGCCAAGAAAAAATTCACAACATTTTGGTGCGGATTGAGGTATTTTGTTTCTCTTTTTGCTGCTGTATTTTAGCATTCTACAAGTATTATTCATTTGTACTGATAGTTGGCTCAGTTAACTTCCAAAATGTCAAATAGAGAATTGGCGGACACTCATGTTGAATTATTACCTCTGCCAAGTGTAATTACCATGTGGTGAGAAGTTGATTGAATGTCTTGGTTTGCTATTTATGCAGCAGGGTCCCCAACCTTTTTTGCACCAGGGACCGGTTTAATGTAGGCATGATTTTCACGGACCGGCCTTCCACGTGTTGCAGATAGATAAAGCAAATAAGTGCATGAGAAATGTATACATGAAAAAACTCACCATAACATTCAATTAGTGGGAGCCCCTGGCCTTTTCCCTTTGCAAAAAAGCTCTCCATAGACTTTTGTTTTTTGCTCATTTTTGCTCTTGGTAGGCTTTGTTTTGGCTTTAGTATCTGATGGGTTATAGATGCTACATGTATATATAAGAAAGCTAGAAATACTTGACATTAGTTCCAATAGATTTCTGTGGATTACTATTTCCATTCTAAAAGTTATGTATTCATATTTTGTGCAATATTTAGTATGTAGATGCACTAATGTTAGCTTTTTTGGTCCAATTTTCGATGTGTAAATACTAGGGATGTCCAATAATATCGGACTGCCGATATTATTGGCCGATAAATGCTTTAAAGTGTAATATCGGAAATTATCGGTATCAGTTTCAAAATTATCGGTATCTGTATCAAAAAGTACAATTTATGAATTTTTTAAAACGACGCTGTGTACACGAACTTAGGGAGAAATACAGAGCGCCAATTAACCTTAAAGGCACTTCCTTTGCGTGCCGGCCCAACCACATAATATCTACGGCTTTTCACACACACGTGAATGCCATGCATACTTGGTCAACAGCCTTACAGGTCACACTGAGGGTGGCCGTATAAACAACTTTAACACTGTTACAAATATGCGCCACACTGTGAACCCACACCAAACAAGAATGGCAAACACATTTCGGGAGAACATCCGCACCGTAACACAACATAAACACAACAGAACAAATACCCAGAACCCCTTGCAGCACGAACTCTTCCGGGACGCTACAAAATACACCCCCTGCTAACGCCCCACCTCAACCTCCTCATGCTCTCTCAGGGAGAGCATATCCCAAATTCCAAGCTGCTGTTTTGAGGCATGCTAGAAAAAATAATGCACTTTGTGACTTCAATGATAAATATGGCAGTGCCATGTTGGCATTTTTTTCCATAACTTGAGTTGATTGAACTTTGTTACATTGTTTAATGCATCCAGCGGGACATCACAACAAAATTAGTAGAGATGTCCGATAATATCGGCCTGCTGATTTAATAAAAAAAATAAAATAAAAAACGATACCGATAATAAAAAAAAAACGATATCGTTTTTTTTTTTTATTATCGGTATCGTTTTTATTTTAATTTTTTTTATTTTTTTTATTTTTTATCAAATCAACATAAAAAACACAAGATACACTTACAATTAGTGCACCAACACAAAAAACCTTCCTCCCCCATTCACACTCATTCACACAAAAGGGTTGTTTCTTTCTGTTATTAATATTCTGGTTCCTACATTATATATCAATATATATCAATACAGTCTGCAAGGGATACAGTCCGTAAGCACACATGATTGTGCGTACTGCTTCCACTAATAGTACTAACCTTTAACAGTTAATTTTACTAATTTTCATTAATTACTAGTTTCTATGTAGCTGTTTTTATATTGTTTTACTTTCTTTTTTATTCAAGAAAATGTTTTTAAATGTTTTTATCTTATTTTATTATTATTTTTAAAAGTACCTTATCTTCACCATACCTGGTTGTCCAAATTAGGGATAATAATGTGTTAATTCCACGACTGTATATATCGGTATCGGTTAATATCGGTATCGGTAATTAAAGAGTTGGACAATATCGGAATGTCGGATATCGGCAAAAAGTCATTATCGGACATCCCTAAAAATTAGGCATAATAATGTGTTAATTCCACGACTGTATATATCGGTATCGGTTGATATCGGAATCGGTAATTAAGAGTTGGACAATATCGGAATATCGGATATCGGCAAAAAAGCCATTATCTGACATCTCTAGTAAATACATCCTTTATTGTTAACTACTTGTGTAATAGGACAATGTGAAATAATACCAGCACTGTAACTTACTAGGCCATAGGAGATGTGTATTTTTTTCCCTTGAGCACAATTATTATATGCAACAATTTAGCACTTGTCCACCTGTCTTATGCACTTTAACTACTATGGTCACTTTGTTCCTAAACTGCCCTGATCTTGGGTCATCGTGGACTACAGATGGAACCTAGATTTTGGTTACGAATTGGCATCTTTATATTTTATATGTTTATTAATGTGCATTTTCCCATGTAACAAAGATGTGACAACTATAACAAATGGCTACTTCCTATTAGGAGTTTTATAATACATCTATGAACAAGCGTTTTGGTGTGTCTGGTGGGACTGGCCAAAGTTAAGTAGGAGAAAATGCGGTCGGTTATACAAACCCCGTTTCCATATGAGTTGGGAAATTGTGTTAGATGTAAATATAAACGGAATACAGTGATTTGCAAATAATTTTCAGTTGAATATGCTACAATGACAACATATTTGATGTTCAAACTGATAAACATTTTTTTTTTTTGCAAATAATCATTAACTTTAGAATTTGATGCCAGCAACACGTGACAAAGAAGTTGGGAAAGGTGACAATAAATACTGATAAAGTTGAGGAATGCTCATCAAACACTTATTTGGAACATCCCACAGGTGTGCAGGCAAATTGGGAACAGGTGGGTGCCATGATTGGGTATAAAAGTAGATTCCATGAAATGTTCAGTCATTCACAAACAAGGATGGGGCGAGGGTCACCACTTTGTCAACAAATGAGTGAGCAAATTGTTGAACAGTTTAAGTAAAACCTTTCTCAACCAGCTATTGTAAGGAATTTAGGGATTTCACCATCTACGGTCCGTAATATCATCAAAGGGTTCAGAGAATCTGGAGAAATCACTGCACGTAAGCAGCTAAGCCCGTGACCTTCGATCCCTCAGGCTGTACTGCATCAACAAGCGACATCAGTGTGTAAAGGATATCACCACATGAGCTCAGGAACACTTCAGCAACCCACTGTCAGTAACTCCAGTTGGTCGCTACATCTGTAAGTGCAAGTTAAAACTCTCCTATGCAAGGCGAAAATCGTTTATCAACAACACCCAGAAGCGCCGTCGGCTTCGCTGGGCCTGAGCTCATCTAAGATGGACTGATACAAAGTGGAAAAGTGTTCTGTGGTCTGACGAGTCCACATTTCAAATTGTTTTTGGAAACTGTGGACGTCGTGTCCTCCGGACCAAAGAGGAAAAGAACCATCCGGATTATTATAGGCGCAAAGTTGAAAAGCCAGCATCTGTGATGGTATGGGGGTGTATTAGTGCCCAAGGCATGGGTAACTTACACATCTGTGAAGGCGCCATTAATGCTGAAAGGTACATACAGGTTTTGGAGCAACATATGTTGCCATCCAAGCAACGTTACCATGGACGCCCCTGCTTATTTCAGCAAGACAATGCCAAGCCACGTGTTGCATCAACGTGGCTTCATAGTAAAAGAGTGCGGGTACTAGACTGGCCTGCCTGTAGTCCAGACCTGTCTCCAATTGAAAATGTGTGGCGCATTATGAAGCCTAAAATACCACAACGGAGACCCCCGGACTGTTGAACAACTTAAGCTGTACATCAAGCAAGAATGGGAAAGAATTCCACCTGAGAAGCTTAAAAAATGTGTCTCCTCAGTTCCCAAACGTTTACTGAGTGTTGTTAAAAGGAAAGGCCATGTAACACAGTGGTGAACATGCCCTTTCCCAACTACTTTGGCACGTGTTGCAGCCATGAAATTCTAAGTTAATTATTATTTGCAAAAAAAAAAATAAAGTTAATGAGTTGGAACATCAAATATGTTGTCTTTGTAGTGCATTCAATTGAATATGGGTTGAAAAGGATTTGCAAATCATTGTATTCCGTTTATATTTACATCTAACACAATTTCCCAACTCATATGGAAACGGGGTTTGTAAATTATTTAATGTCTCTGTGCGGCCTGGTAGCAAATGTGTCACGGACCGGTGGTTGGGGACCACTGCCTTACAGGACTAGAGTGGAATTTAATCATTTAGTCAGATATGTTTAAGATTGTCAGGCCTTGACTCCTGCCTTAGTTGGCCATTGTGTCAAAATAGAAGAAAAAATATGAACTATGTGCGAGGTTTAAATGGATTTCAAAATAAGTTGGCCATCTGTTATGAAAGGTTGTGCCGTCAAGCCAATGACCTTGTTAGAACCGGAGAAGGAATAATTAATTAAAACCAAAATAAAAAGTGAGGAAGCCCGAAACAGCAAGAAGCGTGTCACCCCCTACCCTGTGTTCACAGCGCCATCACACTTACCTGTCGCCATTGTTTGCCATCACCTTGTTGTGAAGAAGATTACATTTCAGCTGTTAAAGGAGTCGAGATTGCATTCCCCTACGCTATTAGTTTCCAGAGTAATGGGTGGGTACTGCAAAAGGAAAGCTGTTTGCACACACCCTCCTCTTTTCCCACATATCCCTTTCCTTTCTCTGGAAATGATTGCAGGTTTTCTAACACCCTGGTTTCAGTATAATATAGTTTTAGCTGGATATTTTCACTGAAAAAATATGTATTGGTTTTGCTACAATCAAACACACCTTGGTGACTCAATCTTTGGGCTTTTTTACTGAGTACAACTGCAAACTAAGCCACTATAAGGTCAAATGTGCCAACACTTTGATAAAGAAGGTGAGAGACTCGTAACGATGGGGGCCGTCCTAACGTTAGCATGGGCACAACGACAACATAAAAAACGTCTACAACTTACCGTAACGTGTTGTCAAAACAATTCTCGATTCAAAATCAATCATTTTTTTATATCATCGGGTGTCAGTTTTATGATTAACTCGATCCTCTATAGAATAAACAGAAATATCAAGTTTTTTGATTTTTTTTTCTAATCGATTAAGAATCGTTGCAAATAAGAATTGGGATTTATTTGGAAATCGATTTTTTGTTGTGGTGTTTTCTCCAGTTGGAAGTGGAATTACAAACCCCGTTTCCATATGAGTTGGGAAATTGTGTTAGATGTAAATATAAACGGAATACAACGATTTGCAAATCCTTTTCAACCCATATTCAGTTGAATATGCTACAGAGACAACATATTTGATGTTCAAACTGATAAACATTTTTTTTGTGTGCAAATAATCATTAACTTTAGAATTTGATGCCAGCAACACGTGACAAAGAAGTTGGGAACGGTGGCAAAAAATACTGATAAAGTTGAGGAATGCTCATCAAACACTTATTTGGAACATCCCACAGGTGAACAGGCAAATTGGGAACTGATGGGTGCCATGATTGGGTATAAAAGTAGATTCCATGAAATGCTCAGTCATTCACAAACAAAGATGGGGCGAGGGTCACCACTTTGTCAACAAATGTGTGAGCAAATTGTTGAACAGTTTAAGAAAAACCTTTCTCAACCAGCTATGGCAAGGAATTTAGGGATTTCACCATCTACGGTCCGTAATGTCATCAAAGGGTTCAGAGAATCTGGAGAAATCACTGCACGTAAGCAGCTAAGCCCATGACCTTCGATCCCTCAGGCTGGACTGCATCAACAAGCGACATCAGTGTGTAAAGGATATCACCACATGGGCTCAGGAACATTTCAGAAACCCACTGTCAGTAACTACAGTTGGTCGCTACATCTGTAAGTGCAAGTTAAAACTCTCCTATGCAAGGCGAAAACCGTTTATCAACAACACCCAGAAACGCCGTCGGCTTTGCTGGGCCTGAGCTCATGTAAGATGGACTGATACAAAGTGGAAAAGTGTTCTGTGGTCTGACGAGTCCACATTTCAAATTGTTTTTGGAAACTGTGGACGTCGTGTCCTCCGGACCAAAGAGGAAAAGAACCATTCGGATTGTTATAGGCGCAAAGTTGAAAAGCCAGCATGTGTGATGGTATGGGGGTGTATTAGTGCCCAAGGCATGGGTAACTTACACATTTGTGAAGGCGCCATTAATGCTGAAAGGTACATACAGGTTTTGGAGCAACATATGTTGCCATCCAAGCAACGTCTTTTTCATGGACGCCCCTGCTTATTTCAGCAAGACAATGCCAAGCCACGTGTTACATCAACGTGGCTTCATAGTAAAAGAGTGCGGGTGCTAGACTGGCCTGCCTGTAGTCCAGACCTGTCTCCCATTGAAAATGTGTGGCGCATTATGAAGCCTAAAATACCACAACGGAGACCCCCGGACTGTTGAACAACTTAAGCTGTACATCAAGCGAGAATGGGAAAGAATTCCACCTGAGAAGCTTAAAAAATGTGTCTCCTCTGTTCCCAAACGTTTACTGAGTGTTGTTAAAAGGAAAGGCCATGTAACACAGTGGTGAACATGCCCTTTCCCAACTACTTTGGCACGTGTTGCAGCCATGAAATTCTAACTTAATTATTATTTGCAAAAAAAAAAATTAAGTTAATGAGTTTGAACATCAAATATCTTGTCTTTGTAGTGCATTCAATTGAATATGGGTTGAAAAGAATTTGCAAATCATTGTATTCCGTTTATATTTACATCTAACACAATTTCCCAACTCATATGGTAACGGGGTTTGTATTAGAGGCTAAGATGTGAACATTTTTATCGAGATAGATAAAAGCACATGATATAAATGTTCTTGTTTCTAGTTTGTGTGTAAACACTGAAGAGCCTTGTCTTGTCCGACTGCAAGTCACAAGCCAACATGTCAAACTTCAATCAATTAATCAATCAAAGTTTATTTAAATAACCCTAAATCACAAGTGTCTCAAAGGGCTGCACAAGCCACAACGACATCCTCGTCTCAGATCCCACATCAGGGCAAGAAAAAACTCAACCGAATGGGATACAATGAGAAACCTTGGAGGGGACTGGTGCAACAGACGTCGAGTGGATCTAGCACAGGCCTGGGCAATTATTTTGAATCGGGGGGCCAAATTCGAGAAAAAAATGTGTCTGGGGGCCGGTATATCTGTTTTCAGGAACACTAATACAAAAACCTCACAATAATGTCTGATTGAATGCTAAAAACGTTATGACAGACCACCTTAAAAAACGGAATGAAATTTTTAATTTTTTTTGCTGAATGAGACACCCAGAATGCACATGAAAATAAAGAATGTGGGATTTACAATATTAACTATGAACGATAAAACACTGAATATTGACAACATATGAACGTCACACCTCCTCTCGATCGACATATTTTACAATCAAGTGAAACGTAACAAAATGCAACAAACAGCGAAATATGAACGCGAAGGGTAAAAAAAAACCCACCTACAATCTTATACATCTGATATATCACTAAGCTTTAGAACTTTGTTGTGAAAATCTCCTTCCGCGTCTGTCCCTGACACCTGCATTTCAGGTTGGCAGACCTGGAAACGCTCCCCACCCACACTGCTTGGTGCCTCGTCTGAGCTGCTGTGACTTAGATTACCATAGTAACTCGTATATCATGCAAAAGCGCAGATTCCAACCATTGAAAAACTTTGTATAGTTCAAGACTTACGGTTATTAGAAAACATCACTGCACATCATAATGGAAGCTACAGTTTCCATCTTAAAGATCTAAAAAAATTATTTGGGAATGTCCGGCGGGCCAGATTGAATAGCTAAACGGGCTGCATGTGGCCTTACTTTGCCCAGGTCTGATCTCGCATAATAGTGTGAGAGTCCAGTCCATAGTGGATCTAGTTAATAGTGTGAGAGTCCAGTCCGTAGTGGGGCCAGCAGGGGATTATCTTGAGTGGAGACAGGTCAGCAGCGCAGAGACGTCCACAACTGATGCACAGATGAGTGGTCCACCCTGGATCCCGACTTTGAACAGCTAGCGCGTCACCTGTGGTCACTGAATCTGGGGCAGAGCAGAAAAGAGACGGCAGATCAACTGGTCTAAAAGGGGGGTCTATTTAAAGACTAGAGCAGGGGTGCTCATTTCGTCGATCGCGAGCTACCGGTCGATCGTGGAGGGTGTGTCAGTCGATCACCAGCCAGGCATTAAAAAAATAGTCCTAAAAATGAGCGATCATAAATCTTCACTATGACGTCACTTTCGTCACTTGATTGACATTCACGGCACCTGAGGGTCTTCTGAGATGACGCTGGCTGCCGCCAGCTCATTAAAATTAGCGACAGTAAGGCGAGAAACACTTTATTTCAACAGACTGGTACCGTACCTGTCGTCAAAACTCCAAAGACCGACTGCACAGTTGCACAATAAAAGCTCTGCTTCATCCTGCCTGCGCTAACAAAATAAGAGTCTCAGAAAGCTGGCGTGCACAAGCTAGCAAGCTACGGAGTTTGCCGACAATGTATTTCTTGTAAAGTGTATACAAAGGAGTACGGAAGCTGGACAAATAAGATGCCAAAAACCAACCACTTTCATGTGGTATTGGACAGAAAGGAAGACTTTTTTTCTCTTCCATTCGAAAATGCGGACGTTATCAGCACCACTGCCTGATTCCAATCAATGCAAGTCATCAGAATCAGGTAATACACCAACTTATATTCTTGTCTTCATGAAAGAAGGGAATCTATATGTGTTAAACATGCTTGTATTATCGTTAAACACCTTTAACTTGTTAACAATATTAACTATATGTGTTAAACATTCTTGTATTATCATTAAACACTTTTAACTTATTAACAATATTAACTATATGTGTTAAACATGCTTGTATTATCATTAAACACCTTTAACTTGTTAACAATATTAACTATATGTGTTAAACATGCTTGTATTATCTTTAAACACCTTTAACTTGTTAACAATATTAACTATATGTATTAAACATACTTGTATTATCATTAAACACCTTTAATTTATTAACAATATTAACTATATGTGTTCAACATGCTTGCATTATCATTAAACACCTTTACTTGTTAACAAAAACATATATTTCATAAATAAGTAAATATAAATTATATATATAAATGAGGTAGATCCCCACGACTTGATCAATTGAAAAGTAGCTCGCCTGCAGAAAAAGTGTGACTTAAATGCTTCTACTTGTCAAACAACCGTTCTTATGTCGGATTAGTGAAACAGAACGGAGTCAAACAATTTGTCCTTGCAGGAGTAATTCATGGAATTATAAATAAATGTAATGATCATTTGAAAAATGTAGCGATCGGGCTATAACTCAGTGTAACGGAGTAAAAGTAGCGTTTCGTCTTCACACAAATATTCAAGCAAAAGTAGAATGTATGTTGCATTAAAACTACTCTGACACATACAATTTATCCAAAAAGTCACTTGAGTAAAATGCAATGGGTTTCAGAGTTTTCAATAAAGGTAACCGTGATTGTAAATGTTCATTTATCCATTTCATTGTGTGTAAAAAAGTATTCTCGAGAAAAATATTTTGTGTTAATATTTTTGGGGCGTCTGGAATAGGTTACTTGGATTTACATTATTTACTATCAGAATTTTTTTTTTTTTTTTTTTTTTATGTAGTCGAGGTATCTGTGGTTTATCCGTTATACAGTGCTCAATACCGGGGTAGACCGGAATATACGTTAGGTCAGGAAAAAACACAGAGGCTATTTCATTCCTACAAGCCTGTTTCGCAGGTTTCATTCCCTGAAGAGCAGGCTTGTAGGGATGAAACATGCGTGTAGGGATGAAAAAAGCTTATAGGGATGAAATAGCCTCTGTGTTTTTTCCTGACCTTACGAAATGTTTTTATATGTATTTGTTTTCTTTTTGGAATTGATTATTAACAAAAACCGAGGCACCACATATAGGGGGGTTATGATGACTTTTCCAACTTACAAATGTTGTTACAATGTTAGATACTCACACACTCACACACATTTCCAGTTGTTTCCTTACAGCACGTCCGAAAAGGAGTAGGAAGAAGCTGAGCTTATTTAATCCTACCCCTTTTCATACCATAGCAATTTTATCCTATGTCCTTCTTCTCTGTAACATAACTGAACAAATAAATAATACACAAATAATATACCAAGATATCAAGATGTTCATCATAACAATAATTCTTGTTCTGTGTAGTTTGTGAACACTTGTAGTTTGAACAGTCTCTTAAACGGAATCATATTGGTGCTTTGTTTGATTTCTATGGTTAATCCATTCCATAATTTAAAGGCCTACTGAAACCCACTACTACCGACCACGCAGTCTGATAGTTTATATAATCAATGATGAAATCTTAACATTGCAACACATGCCAATATGGCTGGGTTAGCTTACTAAAGTGCAATTTTAAATTTTGTGCGAAATATTTTGCTGAAAACGTCTCGGTAGGATGATGTCAGCGTGTGACGTCACGGATTGTAGAGGACATTTTGGGACAGCATGGTGGCCAGCTATTAAGTCGTCAGTTTTCATCGCAAAATTCCACAGTATTCTGGACATCTGTGTTGGTGAATCTTTTGCAATTTGTTCAATGAACAATGGAGACAGCAAAGAAGAAAGCTGTAGGTGGGAAGCGGTGTATTGCAGCCGGCTGCAGCAACAACACAAACACAGCCGGTGTTTCATTGTTTACATTCCTGAAAGATGACAGTCAAGCTTTACCATTGGCCTGTGGAGAACTGGGACAACAGAGACTCTTACCAGGAGGACTTTGAGTTGGATGCGCAGACACGGTACCGTGAGTACGCATGCAGCTGCGGCTTCCAAATATTTGATCGCTTATGTGCATGTCACGTACGTAACTTTGGGGACTTTGGGGAAATATATGTGCTGTATGAACTTTGGGGAGGTGAACGGTACTTTGGGCTGTGGGATTGAGTGTGTTGTGCAGGTGTTTGAGTTGTATTGGCGGGTTATATGGACGGGAGGGGGGAGGTGTTTGTTATGCGGGATTAATTTGTGGCATATTAAATATAAGCCTGGTTGTGTTGTGGCTAATAGAGTATATATATGTCTTGTGTTTATTTACTGTTTTAGTCATTCCCAGCTGAATATCAGGTCCCACCCGCCTCTCACAGCATCTTCCCTATCTGAATCGCTCCCACTGCCCTCTAGTCCTTCACTCTCACTTTCCTCATCCACGAATCTTTCATCCTCGCTCAAATTAATGGGGAAATCGTCGCTTTCTCGGTCCGAATCGCTCTTGCTGCCGGTGGCCATGATTGTAAACAATGTGCAGATGTGAGGAGCTCCACAACCTGTGACGTCACGCGCATATCGTCTGCTTCTTCCGGTACAGGCAAGGCTTTTTTATCAGCGACCAAAAGTTGCGAACTTTATCGTCGAGGTTCTCTACTAAATCCTTTCAGCAAAAATATGGCAATATCGCGAAATGATCAAGTATGACACATAGAATGGACCTGCTATCCCCGTTTAAATAAGAAAATCGCATTTCAGTAGGCCTTTAATTCCACATACTGATATGATAAAGGTTTTAAGTGTTGTACGAGTATACAAATGTTTTACATTAGATTTTCCTCTAAGGTTATATTTATATATATATATATATTTATATTTACAATGAGGGATTTCTAATCACTGCTATGTTGGAATTGTTATTAATATTGATACTGTTGTTGATGTTGTTAATTTTTGTTTGACTGTCATGATCCGTGGTCCGGATCATGTTTTTATTATGTTCGGTTGTTTTTGGACTCCCTTAGTTCCTGTTTTTGTGCACCCTTGTTAGTTACCAAGGTTACTTATTATTTCCACCTGCCTCTGATTAGTGTTCGGCACATTCACCTGCTGCGGAGCACTAATCAGAGAGCTATTTATTCACGTTGCTCGCCACACTTGGTCTGGCGTCATTGTTTGCTTTACGCAACCTACTAATAAGTCTTGTTTGTTTCATGCCACAGTTTCGAGAGTGTTCCATGTCCATAGTTCTATGTTTCCTGCGCTAAGTTGTTGCCTTAGCTTCCCGTGTGTTAGGCACGCTTGCATATGTTGTTTGCCTGTTATTTTGTAAGTTGGAGGATTTATGAGTAATAAATCATATCCTACCTTCACGCTTTCGTCCGGAGTTGTCCGTTCTGCATCTGGGAGGAACGACCCCGCAGTGAGCTGCGACCCCTTTGGAATGCAGCTGTGATAGGCTCCAGCACCCCCTGCGACCCCGAATGGGACAAGCGGTAGAAAATGGATGGATGGATGGATGGATTGTTTTGTGTCATGTTTGTGTGTCTTCTCAATTGCTCTGTTGATTGCTATTCTGAATGTTGATCGGCCGGGTTTGGTTTTGGAATTGGAATTGTATTATTATGGTATTATTGTGTAATATTTTGTTGGATTGATAAATACAAAAAAAAAAATACAAAAAAAAAAAAATCAGAATCAGAATAGTTTTATTGCCATTGTTTGAGAACTGTACAACGTCCCAAAAGCAGTGTTTTTCAACCTTTTTGGAGCCAAAAAGGCACATTTTTGTTCATTGAAAAAATGCAGAGGCACACTACCAGTAGAAAACATAAAAAAATGAACCTCAGTAGTTGATATTGACAATAAAAAGTAATTGTCGCAATTGTTGGAAATGAATTCAAACCATAACCAAGCATGCATCACTGTAGCTCTTGTCTCAAAGTAGGTGTCACGACCAGTGTTGGGTTAGTTACTGAAAACCAGTAACTAGTTACAGTTACTAGTTACTTTATTTCAAAAGTAACTCAGTTACTAACTCAGTTACTTACACCAAAAAGTAATGCGTTACTGTGAAAAGTAACTATTTAGTTACTTATTTTTTCCCCCCCTTTTTTTTTAGGCTCCCATTAATGCCCTTTTAGCCTTCATTTTGAGTACTGTTATTGCACTGGAGAATAATACAATCTGTTGATCAACTTGACATGCATTTGCATCACTGAACTCTGCTAAGCAATGTGGTTTACGTACAACACACAAAGACAAAGATATGTTTCAAAGGGCCAATTTATTTCAGGCCAGAACAAATTGACAAATCTATTTTAAATAGCTGCAACATAATGGCACTTTAACTTTAACTTTAAGTAGATAGGATATTTGATCCAAGACAAAACTTACATTTAACTAAAATTTTATTTTCTTTGTGCTCGACAAAAGAAAAGTATTGAGAATGTCTCCATGTTAAGAAACTCGACTTCTGGCTTCACCATGATGTCTTGTTAGTTGTTATGAGAGTAGCGTATGTGTGTGTGTGTGTGGCCCTTTAAGATATGACAGCATGTGAGGTGAGTGAAGTCAGTGAGTGAGTGGGCGAGAGAGGTGAGGGAACGGCGACAGTGAGTGCGTGCAGGTGCTCTAGCTTGGTGGATGGCTGCGTCCAATAAAGTCACAAAGTTGCAACAAACCGCCGGCCTCGTCATTCACCTTCAGCTGTAAAGACCCACTTCCGGGTAAAGTGAAGGTTGCCCCGAAGTACATAGGCCTTGGAGGAACGTTTCCCCTGCGCCCCTCAACTACGGTCTGGGAGCCAACCCTCCACTCCTACCCACACAAAGCACGCCTTTTCTTTTCCATCGGGACGCTCCAATAAAACACACTCAGATCTTCTGTTTCTAGCCGATACTACATAAAAAATAACGTAAAATAACGCAGTAACGCATCATGTAGTAACGGTAACTGAGTTACTGAATATAAAAAATAACGCGTTAGATTACTAGTTACCGCCGAAACTAGCGGCGTTACAGTAACGCGTTGCTTTGTAACGCGTTAGTCCCAACACTGGTCACGACCTGTCACATCACGCCGTGACTTATTTGGAGTTTTTTGGTGTTTTCCTGTGTGTAGTGTCTTGCGCTCCTATTTTGGGGGCTTTTCCTGTTTTGTTGGTATTTTCCTGTAGCAGTTTCATGTCTTCCTTTGAGCGCTATTCCTCGCACCTGCTTTGTGTTAGCAATCAAGACTATTTCAGTTGTGCGGACGCTATCCTTCTTTCTGTGGAAATTGTTGATTGTGTACGGATGTACTTTGTGGATGCCGTCTGCTCCGCACGCTGCAAGTCTTTGCTGTCGTCCAGCATTCTGTTTTTGTTTACTTTGCAACCAGTTCAGTTTAAGTTCCGTTTTGCATAGCCATCCCTATGCTTCAGTGCCTTTTCCTAGCGGGACTTGCCTTTTGTTAATTTTTGGTTTAAGCGTCACATACCTTTTACCTGCACACTGTCTCCCGCTGTGCTCTGCATATTGGGATCACGACAAACCATCCTCGTCTCACCCGACGCGTTCCGACTTCTATAAAGCAATGAACTACCTGCTGCCACCTACTGATATTACACGGTTACTCTGCCAAGCTCTACACAGCACAGACACTCAACAAAGGCACATTATTTGCAGATTATAATTATTGATTTGCAAAAAATATTTTTTGGACCTGTTAGGTGAATTTGCATAATCTCCCTCGGCACACCAGACTATCTCACGGCACACTAGTGTGCCGAGGCACTGTGGTTGAAAAACACTGCCCTAAAGGGACATGGGGGAATTTTTTTTGTAGATACCTGTATGTATCTCGCTTGAGATGTTTTCCCGTGAGCACAAGAAACATATCTAAAAAAAAAATGTTTTCCCCATGTACCTACAGTTGCGATCAAAAGTTTACATACACTTGTAAAGAACATAATGTCATGGCTGTCTTGAGTTTCCAATCATTTCTACAACTCTTATTTTTTTGTGATAGAGTGATTGGAGCACATACTTGTTGGTCACAAAAAAACATTCATGAAGTTTGGTTCTTTTATGAATTTATTATGGGTCTACTGAAAATGTGACCAAATCTGCTGGGTCAAAAGTATACATACAGCAATGTTAATATTTGGTTACATGTCCCTTGGCAAGTTTCACTGCAATAAGGCGCTTTTGGTAGCCATCCACAAGCTTCTGGTTGAATTTTTGACCACTCCTCTTGACAAAAGTGGTGCAGTTCATCTAAATTTGTTGGTTTTCTGACATGGACTTGTTTCTTCAACATTGTCCACACGTTTAAGTCAGGACTTTGGGAAGGCCATTCTAAAACCTTAATTCTAGCCTGATTTAGTCATTCCTTTACCATTTTTGACATGTGTTTGGGATCATTGTACTGTTGGAACACCCAACTGTGCCCAAGACCGAACCTCCGGGCTGATGATTTTAGGTTGTCCTGGAGAATTTGGAGGTAATCCTCCTTTTTCCTTGTCCCATTTACTCTCTGTAAAGCACCAGTTCCATTGGCAGCAAAACAGGCCCAGAGCATAATACTACCACCACCATGCTTGATGGTAGGAGTGGTGTTCCTGGGATTATAGGCCTCACATTTTCTCCTCCAAACATATTGCTGGGTATTGTGGCCAAACAGCTAAATTTTTGTTTCATATGACCACAGAACTTTCCTCCAGAAGGTCTTATCTTTGTCCATGTGATGTCATGTCATGTCTGTATGTATACTTTTGACCCAGCACATTTGGTCACATTTTCAGTAGAGCCATAATAAATTCAGAAAAAAACCAAACTTCATGAATGTTTTTTTGTGACCAACATTATGTTATTCACAAGTGTATGTAAACTTTTGATCGCGACTGTATATGTTTCTTGTGTTCACGAGAAACTTTTGCGTGCGCACTAGATACATATCTACAAAAAAATGTTCCCCCCATGTCCCTTTAGGAACGGGTTCACAAACTAAGAATTTTTCTTTGGACAATCGTGCAACATAAAAACACATATAACACAGAATAGGAAATAAAAATGAGCTATAAAAACTAGAGATGTCCGATAATGGCTTTTTTGCCGATATCCGATATTCCGATATTGTCCAACTCTTAATTACCGATACCGATATATACAGTCATGGAATTAACACATTATTAGGGCTGCAACTAACAACTAATTTTGATAATCGATTAATCTGTCGATTATTACTTCGATTAATCAATTATTAAAGAGACAAACTACAATTCTATCATTTCCAGTATTTTATTGAGAAAAACCCGCATGCGGCTGTTTAGTGTTGCCCTAGTGGCTCTCTGGAGTTTTTTTAAAAAATGTATGAAAAATGGAAAAAGATGAGTGGAAAATTGTTTTTGTTTGTTTTAATATGGTTTCTGTAGGAGGACAAACATGACACAAACCTCCCCAATTGTTATAGAGCACACTGTTTATATTAACCATGCTTTACTGATTCGAGTATTTGGCGAGCGCCGTTTTGTCCTACTAATTTTGTCGGTCCTTGAACTCACCGTAGTTTGTTTACATGTATAACTTTCTCCGACTTACTAGGACGTGTTTTATGCCACTGCTTTTTCTGTCTCATTTTGTCCACCAAACTTTTAACGTTGCGCATGAATGCACAAAGGTGAGTTTTGTTGATGTTATTGACTTGTGTGGAGTGCTAATCAGACATTTTGGTCACTGCATGACTGCAAGCTAATCGATGCTAACATGCTATTTAGGCTAGCTATATGTACATATTGCATCATTATGCCTCATTTGTAGGTATATTTGAGGTCATTTAGTTTCCTTTAAGTCATTTTAATTTAATTTATATCTCATGACACACTATCTGTATGTAATATGGCTTTTAATTTTTTGCGGCACCAGACAGATTTGTTTTTGTATTTTTGGTCCAATATGGCTCTTTCAACATTTTGGGTTGCCGACCCCTGGCATAGCATATATCCAACGAATCGATGACTAAATTAATTGCCAACTATTTTTATAATCGATTTTTATCGATTTAATCGATTAGTTGTTGCAGCCCTACACATTATTATGCCTAATTTTGTTGTGATGCATTAAACAATGTAACAAGGTTTTCCAAAATAAATCAACTCAAGTCATGGAAAAAAGGTTCAACATGGCACTGCCATATTTATTATTGTAGTCACAAAGTGCATTATTTTTTTTTAACATGCCTCAAAACAGCAGCTTGGAATTTGAGCATGAGGAGGTTGAGGTGGGCAGGGTTGGGGGGGGGGGGGTTCTTGGGGTAGGGGGTGGTGGGGGTGTATATTGTAGCGTCCTGGAAGAGTTAGTGCTGCAAGGGATTCTGGGTATTTGTTCTGTTGTGTTTATGTTGTATTACGGTGCGGATGTTCTCCCGAAATGTGTTTGTCATTCTTGTTTGATGTGGGTTCACAGTGTGGCACATATTTGTAACAGTGTTGAAGTTGTTTATACGGCCACCCTCAGTGTGACCTGTATGGCTGTTGACCAAGTATGCATGGCATTCACTGTGTGTGTGAAAAGCCGTAGATATTATGTGATTGGGCCGGCACGCAAAGGCAGTGCTTTTAAGGTTTATTGGCGCTCTGTACTTCTCCCTAAGTCAGAAAAAGTCATACATTTTACTTTTTGAAACTGATACTGATAATTTCCGATATTAAATTTTAAAGCATATATCAGCCGATAATATCGGCAGTCCGATATTAATGGACATCCCTAATAAAAACTTTAAAAAGGCTGTATTAAGGGCAGGGGCGCCGAAAAGGAGGGGGTAAAGGAGACGGATTCTAGGGGCCCATGATGGAGGGGGGCCCAGAGAGGCCCCTAATGATGATGAAATTATAATACAGAAAAAATAATGACACTGTGTTGGGGGCCCTGTAAAGATTCTTTTCATGGGGCCCATGATTAAGGGCATGCATTTAAAAAAATTAATACAATTAAATTAAATTTAAAAATCCATCCCATCCATTTTCTACCGCTTGTCCCTTTTTGGGGTCGCGGGGGGTGCTGGAGCCTAAAAAATAAAAAAAATTAAACTTTACGAATGTCATTTATATAGAGCTCTTTAAACAACCTCCTTATGTAGAGGTTGTTAATATAATGTGAAAGCCTGGGCTGGTAAATGATTGCCGGCCACCCTCGCACCTTCTTGCGGGGATTCACTGGGACTGGGAGGTTCCCTGGGTGGGTCTCTCATGTTTAATGCTGCAATCCTGCTCTTTATATATTTGCTGCCTAATCTTCCTCCTGCACAGGACTGGAGGGGGTGTGTGCGCGAATAGAAGGAGTGGAGCTGTCAAAGTTGTGGACATGCATTTAGGGCTGGTCCTGCACCGGACCGAACATGTGACACAGCACCTGGCAGGAGTGGGCGTGCACGGCCGGGGTGGGAAAACTACACTTCCGTGACATGGGAAACTTCCACATGGACCCTACATGGATGTGTTGTTAAATGCAGCAACAGCAGCTAAAGTTCGCATAAGTAAAGACTATTTAAAATATTTTTTGGGGGAAGTAAAGTAGGGGGCGATGGAGCCCGTAAGTGGCAAAGTGGGCACGCCGTCCTCCGCGTCTGCGTCCGCCGCCGCCGCCGGCGTGAGTGCGAAGGCGCCCAAACATCTGTGGAGGCAGCAGCAGCAGCAGCAGCAGAACCAGGCTGCTCTCTCCCCGCTGCACCACACGCTCCTAGTGCGCAGGAACCAGCAGCGAGTGAGACAGCGAGGCTTCTCCGACACCGAGCGGTACCTCAGCCCCCTCAACATGGACAGGACTTACGCCGTGGACACGGGACACCGACCCGGGCTGAAGAAATCGCGCATGTCGTGGCCGTCGTCGTTTCAAGGTCTTCGACGGTAAGGAGCTGCTTGGCGGTGCATGCGTGGATAGAGGATGGTGTCGGAAGGGGGGGCGAAGTGGTCCAATCATGGGCGTTGGAAGTGGTTTGGGTTCGGGTTTCTTGCAGAACTTTGGACGGGTTCGGTGTAGTGTAGTGTTTAGTTTTTTTTGTACTTTTGCCCTAAATGGCTGAAAATGCATGCATTGTTTAGCTTTTTTTTTTTGTACTATTGCCTTAAATGGCTGAACATGCATGCATTTTTTTTTAGTACTTTTGCCTTAAATGGCTGAAAATGCATGCATTGTTTTGCTTTTTTTTTAGTACTTTTGCCTTAAATGGCTGAAAATGCATGCATTGGTTTGCATTTTTTGTACTATTGCCTTAAATGGCTGAACATGCATGCATTTTTTTTAGTACTTTTGCCTTAAATGGCTGAAAATGCATGCATTGTTTTGCTTTTTTTTAGTACTTTTGCCTTAAATGGCTGAAAATGCATGCATTGGTTTGCATGTTTTGTACTATTGCTTTAAATGGCTGAAAATGCATGCATTGGTTTGCTTTTTTTAGTACTTTTGCCTTAAATGGCTGAAAATGCATGCACTGTTGTGCATTTTTTTTAGTTATTTTGCCTCAAATGGCTGAAAATGCATGCATTTGTTTGCATTTTTGTACTATTGCCTTAAATGGCTGAAAATGCATGCATTGTTTAGCATTTTTTTAGTACTTTTGCCTTAAATGGCTGAAAATGCATGCATTGGTTTACATGTTTTGTACTATTGCTTTAAATGGCTGAAAATGCATGCATTGTTTTGCTTTTATTTTTAAAGTACTTTTGCCTTAAATGGCTGAAAATGCATGCATTTTTTTTAGTACTTTTGCCTTAAATGGCTGAAAATGCATGCATTGGTTTGCATGTTTTTGTACTATTGCTTTAAATGGCTGAAAATGCATGCATTGGTTTGCTTTTTTTTAGTACTTTTGCCTTAAATGGCTGAAAATGCATGCACTGTTGTGCATTTGTTTTAGTTATTTTGCCTCAAATGGCTGAAAATGCATGCATTATTTAGCTTTTTTTTTAGTACTTTTGCCTTAAATGGTTGAAAATGCTTGCATTGGTTTGCATGTTTTTGTAATATTGCTTTAAATGGCTGAAAATGCATACCTTGAAGTGAATTATATTTATATAGCACTTTTCTCTAGTGACTCAAAGCGCTTTACATAGTGAAACCCAATATCTAAGTTACATTTAAACCAGTGTGGGTGGCACTGGGAGCAGGTGGGTAAAGTGTCTTGCCCAAGGACACAACGGCAGTGACTAGGATGGCGGAAGCGGGGATCGAACCTGCAACCCTCAAGTTGCTGGCACGGCCGCACTACCAACCGAGCTATATAGCTCGGTTTTGATTGTTTAGCTTTTGCCTTAAATGACTAAAAATGCATGCATTGTTTAGCTTTTTTTTTTTTTTAGTACTTTTGACTTAAATGGCTGAACATACATGCAATGTTTTGTATTTTTGTAGTACTTTTGTCTTCAATGGCTGAAAATATATGCATTTTTTTAAAGTACTTTTGCCTTAAATGGCTGGAAATGCATGCATTGTTTAGCATTTTTTTAGTCCTTTTGCCTCAAATGGCTGAAAATGCATGCATTGTTTTTCTTTTTTTAGTACTTTTGCCTAAATGGCTGAAAATGCATGCATTGTTTTGCATTTTTTTTAGTACTTTTGCCCTAAATGGCTGGAATAAGCAGTAGAAAATGGATGGATGGATGGGCTGGAAATGCATGCATTGTTTAGCATTTTTTTTTAGTACTTTTGCCTTAAATGGCTGAAAATGCATGCATTGGTTTTCTTTTTTTTTTAAAGTACTTTTGCCTTAAATGGCTGAAAATGCATGGGGATAAGTTGATTGGCAACACTAAATTGGCCCTAGTGTGTGAATGTGAGTGTGTATGTTGTCTGTCTATCTGTGTTGGCCCTGCGATGAGGTGGCGACTTGTCCAGGGTGTACCCTGGGCGATAGGACAAGCGGTAGAAAATGGATGGATGGATGCATGCATTGTTTTGCATTTTTTTTGTAGTACTTTTGTCTTAAATGGCTGAAAATGCATGCATTGTTTTGCATTTTGCTCGGCATCAACATTGATCTAAAATAAGTGACAATGCAATTGAGTCCAAATATGAATATATTAATGACACATTAGTTTATTTCAAAGGGGACAATGCAGTTTCATAAAAACACATGACTACACATGGTTAAAAAAAAGCCAGAATGAGCCAGAAGGCTAGTTTTGATCTGTAGTCCCCTGGCCATGATGTAAAAAAAAAAAAAAAAAAAAAAAAGGCAGTAAAATTACAATTTCAAAGAAAAAGAAAAAAAGCACACACTACATCCATCTATCCATCTACTTTCTACCGCTTGTCCCTTTTGGGGTCGCGGGGGGGTGCTGGAGCCTATCTCAGCTGCATTCTGGCGGAAGGCAGGAAACACCCTGGACAAGTCGCCACCTCATCGCAGGGCCAACACAGATAGACAACATTCACACTCACATATACGATATGATCAAAAATAAAATACGACATCACACCATCACATGACACATGAATAACACATGCATTCAACATATTGTGTGGCAGTGTGATGTGCACAAACACCTATTTATCACATGCACAAACACACCCCTTCCTTCACTCCTACAGTCAAAGTGATGACAGTGATGTTTGCAGCGACATTTAATGAAGCACTTCCGCTACAAAAAAAAAGGGCAAGTGTGTGTGTGTGCGTGCTGGAACTGCTCTAATTACTCACATGTTCTGGGAAAGAGAGAGGGGAAAATAAGAGCATGAAATCTGAGAAGGTCGCCTCCTCGCTATGGTCTGAAGTGACTGTTAGGGATGCAGGTTTGATGTCAAACCACTTGATGTGATGTCCACCCACACTTTCCAGGTTTTCTCTTTCTTTCAGTCAAATGTTCTTGGATTAAAAAAAAGGCAGTTGGTTGATTTTTGATTTCTGGCTGACAAGAATGGTGCTTGTCTATAGTGGCAGAGCAGCTAAAGTACATGGCGTCTGTAGACTGTAGGGAGAGGGAGGAAGGCAGGCAAGATCAAAACACAGATGGATGTGACACAGCCAAAAATGAGTAAAAAAAAACAAACGAAAAACAACAAACAGGCTTTGGTTTGACAAATCCGGACAAAGAAATGCTCCTGCACTTGGAAGAAGCCATCAATAAAAAAGAAAAGACCACGGTTACTGTGAATTGGCTTGAGGAGGTTAATAGCCTGTGTGATACCCGGGGCCAATTATATTTTACACCAACGACTAATTACGTTAGCGATACATAGGACTGCGAACAACAAGAAACTAAATCTAATTTACAGCGACTGATTTGTGTGTGTGTGTGTCCGTTTATAGCTTAGTGATTTTACCAAAAAAACAGTGACGTGCAGTCACTAGAGGCAGGTGAGGCGGGGCCTCACCTGCCATCATGGAAAGAAAAAAAATGTAAAAATAATTTTTTTTTATTAAATTGTTATATGTATCCAGTGATTATACTATAACGTTATTTTCCATTTAACTTCACCCGTTTTAGATTATTTTTATTTAAAATCGCTGAATTTTCACATTTGCCGTTCAAATACTGAGAAGAGACGGTGCGGTGATCAGCAGCCAGTTGAGGCACGTCACTCAGTTGTGCTTCACCATGGATTGCGGACTCGGCTAACTGCTGGCCTGCTGTGCAGTGAGACCGTATTGCTATATGAATTATATTATACATTTCCATAGTTTAGTTAGCTGAGGTATATAATGTACAGTGTATTTTGTCAACAACTGTATGTGTGTAACGTATTTCTTGTGCTGAGCGATCATAAAACGGCTGCAAAAGACGCACTGGCTGAGGCTCGCCTCCTGCCCCCCCGCCGTAGAATGCACGGCAACCCCTGACGGGAGTGTTATATCAACTAAAGCCCACACTTAAACTTTCCACGTGCAAGATTGAATCTATTTAAAGAAGTTATTTAATAAGAAGCCAAAAAGTGCAAAAAAATAATGTTCGTGTTGGAGGGGTTGTGAATGACTGCAGGGCCACAACATTAGGTACACCTGCAGACTGCAGGTGTACCTAATTCACAACTCCTCCAACACGAACATTATTGTTTTTGCACTTTTTGGCTTCTTATTAAATAACTTTTGTAACCTATTTTTATGGGTTTTCCTCTTTGTGATGTTAAGTTCCTGTTATGCGCTGTTATACAGTATATGACTTGAGCTCTTATTTTAAAGGCGCTAAGAGCGGAAGTGATGACACATTGGAGTTGAGCGGAAGTTTTTGAAAGAAGGTAAATAAAGTGGTCCTCGTGTAAACTGGAGCCTCCGCGTTTGTTATTTTGTAGTTTCATACAGTATAGGCGACATTTATAAACCCTCGGTTACACTTTTTTAAATAGATTCAATCATGCACGTGGAAAGTTTAAGTGAGGGCTTTAGTTGATATAACACTCTCGTCAGGGGGTGCATTAATCCAGCACAACAGCGGCTCGTGGACTTATTTTATAAGTAAAGGTAAGACCATAATAACGTTTTTTTTTATTAAATGTGCTTTTTAGTGTGCTACAGTTTGTATGTGTAAAGTTAAAGTTAAGTTAAAGTACCAATGATTGTCACACACACACTAGGTGTAATGAAATTTGTCCTCTGCATTTGACCCATCCCCTTGATCACCCCCTGGGAGGTGAGGGGAGCAGTGGGCAGCAGCGGCGCCGCGCCCGGGAATCATTTTTGGTGATTTAATAACCCCCAATTCCAACCCTTGATGCTGAGTGCCAAACAGGGAAGAATGCTGGTATGAGCTTTTAAACATAACCCGTTAACTGCTGCCAATCAAATGGTGAATAAGATACTCTTTAGGGTTCATATGTTTGTAAATCTGACTGTGATGAAGTCAGTGCCTCACCAGTCATGAACCTCACCGCACGTCACTGCAAAAAACAAAACGCCAGATAATATGTCTTACCTTTTACACACACACCATAATAATACTCGTATGTTGAAGCACACTACAATCCATCAAGTGGTGCGGCTCCATAGCTCACCAAAGTCGTACTAAAACATTTTGATGGATTTTTGAGCGCCGTGCGTAATGTTCTATATATTCAATGGAACATATACCATTTTGGTGTTGTTTACTTGAGTCATATTGCAGTCTACGTGTATCTTTTATGTGTGACTGCCATCATATTGCAGTCCACACGTATCTCTAATGTGTGACTGCCATCTACTGGTAACACTTATAATTTCACCATGTGCCACATAAAGTAGCTTCGAGGTCGGTAAGCACAACCAAATTTATTCCGTACATTAGGCGCACCGGGTTATATGGGGCACTGTCCAGATTTGAGAAAATGAAATGATTTTAAGTGCGCCTTATAGTCCGAAGAATACATTACATTATAATCAAACCACATTCAAACAGGTTGCAGGTTACTAAAGCTACTACTTTGGCTGCTGACACATACTGTAACAATGCTAGTTGTGTTTTTTTCTCTATCGACTCTTATTAATCTCCCTGATAATTTCCCGTTCATAGCTGATTACTCTCCACTGTAACGCACACTTCTGATTAAGTGTATTAAAACCTTATTCTGTTGTTTTACTGCTTTACACTCTAGCTTACTAGTTAACGTGGCTCCCAGTAAACAGTGAAACGACGCATCGACCGAGAAAATTGCAGTTGACTAATTTTCCTGGTCAATTACGTCAACTAAGTCGACTAATCGCGCATTGGTTAGCACTAATGCTATCGTTAGCTTACCTTGTTGTCATTGCCTTGGCTGTAAATGCTGCAGTTGTATACTCCACACTCTTCGCTTTGCTGCCCTCAAACGTTTCTTGGATAAAAGAAACATACACATGCTACCGTATTTCCTTGAATTAGCGCCGGGGTGGTAATTAATTTAAAACCTCTTCTCACTCCGGCGCTTACCAAAGACATGCGGTAAATGTAAGCATGCGCTAATTATTTTAAAACCTCTTCTCACTCCGGCACTTACCACAGGCATGCGGTAAATTTAGGCATGCACTTATAAATTTGAGTGTGATGTAAGGATACCATCATGAAAAGCACATTTAATTAAAAAAAAACGTTATTATGGTCTTACCTTTACTTATAAATGAAGTCAATGCGCCGCTCATTCTGACCAAAAGCATCGATAACTTGTTTATAGAACTCTTCCTTATCTTTCTTCAGTTTTAAAAGTCTCTCTGTCTCGATGGAGATCTTCTTTTAATTATTACCTCCTGCTTCGATTGAAAGTCCAGTTTAGAAAACTGTTTTATTTTAGATATGTTTTCCTCCATGTTAAAAGTCCAGGCGAGAAAAATAAACGATCGCTGCTAACTGTTGCTGATTGTTGTCACTTCTTCTGCAGCCGAGTAGTCGCAAAAATGCTCCCTGGGATCACTAGCGCCCTCTACCACCATGAGGCGGGAGTCATTTAATGACTCATATTTGACACACGCAGCTACCGGTATTTTAATAAAACATAGCTGCTTACTGTTCTTTTTAGCATATTCAATAACTTGGACCTTAAATCCTACTGAATAGCTCTTTATCTTCTTCCTTTTATGCAATTTTAAATTATTGAAATTAGCCTCCTCCATTTTGGAAAATGATGCCCTGAAAGGTGAAGTGTCACTCGTGACGTGACGAGTTTGACCCGGCGGTAAAACGAGGCATATGCTAATTATTCTGCGAAACGAGTTTGACCCGGCGGTAAAACGAAGCATGCGCTAATTATTTTGCTAAACAAGTTTGACCCGGCAGTAATTCTAATTCTAAGCATGCGCTAATTATTTTGCGAAACGAATTTGACACGGCGGTAATATATACCCGGCGGCAATTCAAGGAAATACGGTATTAGGGATGTCCCGATCCGATATTTGGATCGGATCGGCTGCCGATATTTGCCAAAAATTGCGTATCGGCAAGGCATGGGAAAATGCCGATCCAGATCCAGTTTAAAAAAAAACTCTGGTCCGTGTTTTCCAGCGCACGGATTTAAATAATACATTCCACTTTTCTGCTGCTCCGTAATTTCCGTTCCGCATTTTCCAGCACACCTTCAACACATCCACAATTCTCACGCAGTTGCTTTTAGCTGCTGGCATTACACGACAGGCTCTCCTCACTCTTTCCTGTGTCTCCCTCTCACAGACAGCAAGTGCACCTTCTTACACACGTCACATACTGTCACGACACACGTTGTCACGTCATACGTCACATACGTATACGTCCTCCCCGAGCAGAGAGGTAGCAGCATGGCTAACGTTAGCTGTGATGCTAGCGCAGCCGTGCGAGCAACTAAGGTGCTCGCCTGTGCAATTGCGCACTGTTTAAGCGTCCTCTGCGCATAGCAAATCTATGCCACGCACAAAATCAAATAAAAAAATAAGCGCATAACAATTTTCGACACACGGACACGACAGAGACAACAGTTTTCGTCATCATTGTTCAAATATTGTGACGTCTGTCGAGACGCTTATCTCCATTCGGTGCCACACGCCCACACCATCAAAATGCAGAGGCAAAAATTTCCACATCAACACCGTATGAAAAAATTAGTGATTTTTTTAGGTGTGATTTCCTTCTCTGCATGAAAGTTTAAAAGTAGCATATATTAATGCAGTATGAAGAAGAATGTTTTAATGTAGACATGCATGCCTTGAAAGAACATTTTGAAAATCAAGACTACATTTCCTGCAAATGGGTGCATTTCTACCCTATATTTTAACTTTAGATTTATTCTCATATCAAACTCTTTTGGCTGTCTTTTTGACACTTACATCAGGCGCCCCCCTCCACACCCTGGATTATAAATAATGTAAATAATTCAATGTGATTATCTTGTGTGATGACTGTATTATGATGATAGTATATATCTGATAGTATATATCTGTATCATGAATCAATTTAAGTGGACCCCGACTTAAACAAGTTGATAAACTTATTCGGGTGTTACCATTTAGTGGTCAATTGTATGGAATATGTACTTCACTGTGCAACCTACTAATACAAGTCTCAATCAATCAATCAAAACACATAGAATCATCATGCTGCTGTGATTATATGCATCAAGTGTTCATTCAAGGCTAAGGCAAAATATCGAGATATATATTGTGTATCGCAATATGGCCTTAAAATATCTCAATATTAAAAAAAGGCCATATCGCCCAGTCCTAGTTCAATGATGCCATTTTTGTTTGTCATGTATAATTTTGTCTATTTTGTGTTTATCCTTGAATAAACAGGTCAGTTTCTTGTTCCCAACCATTGTGTATTATTCAAACTCCCCTAATTCAGCTGGCTAGTTGTTATCAAGAGTACTAAAACCCTTTTCAACATGATTCTGACAACTAAGTAGGCTAAATAACTTTAAACTTTAATACATGCTCGGATAGGCCAGTATCGGTATCGGTCAGTATCGGTATCGGATCGGAAATGCAAAAACAATATCGATATCGGATCGGAAGTGCAAAAACCTGGATCGGGACATCCCTATACGGTATGTTTCTTTTGTACCGTTCGTAGAAAAAAACATTAGATCGGATACAGTACTGTTTGGAACAGTGTTTTGGTTAGAAAGGACGCTGATAACTGCATTAGCAAAGCAAATAGTGAGACATCAGAGCAGAACAGTGTCGCAGTAAACAAAAGACAGCAATGGAGGACAGCCAGACTTCTTGGCATGTGGTTGTTGATGACTGGAAGAGGTCAAAAGGAGTGTTTTGTCTTCTGGGGAGGGGGTGATAAGTGTCTGTCCACCAATCAGCTGAGTGCTGTATGTCTTACTCTGTCTTTTAGGTTTCATCCCCAATTTAGTAGGTTATAGAGAATTGTTCAGAACAGAGTGCTATTACTTACTAGAATTGTGGTTTTCACAAGCTGCAAGCCTTCAGTATAAGGTGTTTTCTCCTTGTGCTCTCATTAGTGGCTTTCAGTTTTCCAGTGATTGGGTTTGAAGGCCACCCTTTGTTCTTGGCAAAATGCAGTAAAAGACTGCAAAGGAAGATGCAGAATACGATGCTTTGAATCGGGGCCGCATATAGAAAACGTAAGGATTTCTTTAATGATGGCCGCTGGAAGTGTTTTTGGTTCGTATTTTTTGCATAACGTTGGACAGGATTGAGCCAATATTGCAGCTTTTACATTACAGCATAAATGCGTGCATTGTTATTGCTCCAGAGCTGTGTTCAATAACACAACGATGAAGGGTCAACACTATGGGTCATTTTGAAGGTTTTTTTTTAATCTAGGTGACCTTTATACTAGAAAAAAAATGTGTCTCAAGGTCCAGGCGCAACTACCTGATAAATGTAATTAGTAGGGCTGTCTTCAATAGTCGAATCCGAGATTTTGTTCATAGTCAATGATCAGACGTCTATGGACAAAATCTATGGTCTGGTTATTTATTTTCAAAAGCACAGCTAACGGGGATCCTCACACATACAGATCTCATTTACAACTTTTTTCACTTCAAAAGAATGCTGAAACACTCAGATACACAAATAAAAAGGGATTGGATGTTTTAGTGATGGCTCTTGGCTTTGGCGGAGCACCGAGAGGACGATCAAACTTGACTACCTAGACTCAGGTGTGTCAAACTCATTTTGTCTCAAGGGCAGCATTAAGGAATTGTGTACAGCAATTGTACATGTACATAAATAATTCACATTTAAACACTTTCTTGTGGTCTAGTTCAGTGTTTTTCAACCTTTTTTGAGCCAAGGCACATTTTTGCATAGAAAAAAATCCGGAGGCACACCACCAGCAGAAATCATTAAAAAACGAGTTGACAGTAAAGAGTCGTTGTCGCAATTGTCGGATATGACTTTAAAGCATAACCAACCATGCATCACTATAGCTCTTGTCTCAAAGTAGGTGTACTGTCACAACCTGTCACATCACGCCATGACTTATTTGGAGTTTTTTTTGCTGTTTTCCTGTGTGTAGTGTTTTAGTTCTTGTCTTGCACTCTTATTTTGGTGGGTTTTTCTCTTTTTTTGGTATTTTCCTGTAGCAGTTTCATGTCTTCCTTTTGAGCGATATTTCCCGCATCTACTTTATTTTAGCAATCAAGAATATTTCAGTTGTTTTTATCCTTCTTTGTGGGGACATTGTTGATTGTCATGTCATGTTCGGATGTACATTGTGGACGCCGTCTTTGCTCCACAGTAAGTCTTTGCTGTCGTCCAGCATTCTGTTTTTGTTAACTTTGTAGCCAGTTCAGTTGTAGTTTTGTTCTGCGTAGCCTTCCCTAAACTTCAATGCCTTTTCTTAGGGGCACTCACATTTTGTTTATTTTTGGTTTAAGCATTAGATACCTTTTCACCTCCACGCTGCCATTTACAACTTGTTTCACTTCAAAAGAATGCTGAAACACTCAGATACACAAATAAAAAATAAAAAGGGATTGGATGTTTTAGTGATGGCTCTCGGCTTTGGCGGAGCACCGAGAGGACGATCAAACTTGACTATCTAGACTTAGGTGTGTCAAACTCATTTTGGCTCAAGGGCCGCATGAAGGAAAATCTATTCCCATGTGGGCCGGACTGGTAAAATCATGGCATAATAACTTAAAAATAAAGACAACTTCAGATTATTTTCTTTGTCTCACTTTGGCCAAAAATAAAACAAGGAGATTCTGAAAATAAACATACTACAAATAATCCTCTTGGCAAAACACTTGACGTAAATTGAAAACGCTGAGGAAAAAATTTATGCAGTTTCAAAAACACCATGAAGAACATAAAGAAGTTATACTTTGTCTGTGTTTTTACAAAGCCGTTAAACTCTAAGCTCCTCCTGTTTAGCATTCTAACATTGGCAGTTTATTAAAATGTTTGGAAAAGCACCGATTGTTTCCATAAACCGCCGTATTGGTGAAATCCGCATACTGCCACAACACATTCATTTATCATCATTCAAATATTACAATTCTAATTACACATGGTGTCAGTTATCAAAACGACACCATAGCTTTGTGATGTGGCTTTTGTGAACAGAGCCTGCCGGGATTTAAAAGACCTCGTTTTAATTCTTCCGCCTTCTGTAGCCTTTGTTCCGTGTCCATATTCTTGTCTTTGTCTTTGTGTTTCTTTGACGTTTCATAGTGCCTTCTTAGATGATATCCTGTCATTACAGCCGCACTCTCTCCACACAGAAGACACACAGGTTTGCCTTTTACGTCCGTGAACATGCACTCTTGACTCCCACCTGGCTTGAAACCCCCTGTCCTCACCGTCCACCTTCCGTTTAGCCATTATTGGGGACAGGGGTTGCTGAAAGTTGACATCTGCCCTGAATGCTGCAGATGAGTTCGCGGGCTATCGTTGCATTGCGGGCAATTGTGTACAGCAATTGTATATGTAGATAAATAATTCACATTTAAACACTTTCTTGTGGTCTAGTTCAGTGTTTTTCAACCTTTTTTGAGCCAAGGCACATTTTTTGCGTAGAAAAAAATCCGGAGGCACACCACCAGCAGAAATCATTAAAAAACGAGTTGACAGTAAAGAGTCTTTGTCGCAATTGTTGGATATGACTTTAAAGCATAACCAACCATGCATCAATATAGCTCTTGTCTCAAAGTAGGTGTACTGTCACGACCTGTCACATCACGCCGTGACTTATTTGGAGTTTTTTGCTGTTTTCCTGTGTGTAGTGTTTTAGTTCTTGTCTTGCGCTCCTATTTTGGTGGGTTTTTCTCTTTTTTTGGTATTTTCCTGGAGCAGTTTCATGTCTTCCTTTGAGCGATATTTCCCGCATCTACTTTGTTTTAGCAATCAATAATATTTTAGTTGTTTTTATCCTTCTTTGTGGGGACATTGTTGATTGTCATGTCATGTTCGGATGTACATTGTGGACGCCGTCTTTGCTCCACAGTAAGTCTTTGCTGTCGTCCAGCATTCTGTTTTTGTTTACTTTGTAGCCAGTTCAGTTTTAGTTTTGTTCTGCATAGCCTTCCCTAAACTTCAATGCCTTTTCTTAGGGGCACTCACCTTTTGTTTATTTTTGGTTTAAGCATTAGATACCTTTTTACCTGCACGCTGCCTCCCGCTGTTCCCGACATCTACAAAGCAATTAGCTACCGGCTGCCACCTGCTGATATGGAAGAGTATTACACAGTTACTCTGCCGAGCTCTAGACAACACCGACATTCAACAACAACACATCATTTGCAGACTATAATTACTGGTTTCCAAAAAATATTTTTAACCCAAATAGGTGAAATTATATAATCTCCCACGGCACACCAGACTGTATCTCACGGCACACAAATATTAGGTACTGATCGATTCAAACTCTGCAATGAAAACTGCTGCTTTTTAACAGTATTTATGTCACTGCATTCAAAACGTTGTGAAAAGAGGCTCAAGCTCATGCCTAAATGCATGAACTGTCATGACCTGCATGCACAGGTCGGACTTTGTGTGTTGTTTTCCTGTGCCTTTCAGTTTAGTTTGTTTATTTCTCCTTGTTTTTTTCCCACTTTCCTCCGCCTTGTCAGTCAGTGTGGAGCACTGATTGTGTACACCTGCCTTTGATTAGTGATCAGGACACTCACTTGCCGCTCACACGCCAGCCTCGCTTCCCAGTCGGCGCAGGATCATTGCAAACTGTTTATGGTGCATGTTCGTCTGTCATGATTGTTCATGCTTTACTTAGCTTTAGGGCTATTTTGATAGTCGACAAGTCATCAACTGTCTTAACGATTAGTCGACTCGTCGGATTATAAAACATACACATATCCATGGTTCTATTTTAGCCATCAATCTTCATTTTCAGCTTGAGATATTTTTAGGCATTTGCTTACTAACAACAAGGATGACTAATTCGTTCATAAATATGTATTTATACCGTAACCGTGCTGTTCATTAGGCTGTTGCAAACATTTTGAATAATATTAAACTGGTGTCCATTTAAAAGTAAGGACAGGAGAAGTGCAAAATAATATAAGCATAATTTTGATGTACAAAAAGGACAGTTAAATGATAAATGATAAATGGGTTGTACTTGTATAGCGCTTTTCTACCTTCAAGGTACTCAAAGCGCTTTGACACTACTTCCACATTTACCCATTCACACACACATTCACACACTGATGGAGGGAGCTGCCATGCAAGGCGCTAACCAGCACCCATCAGGAGCAAGGGTGAAGTGTCTTGCTCAGGACACAACGGACATGACGAGGTTGGTACTAGGTTGGGATTGAACCAGGGACCCTCGGGTCGCGCACGGCCATTCTTCCACTGCGCCACGCCGTCCCAGTTATAATAGCAATTACAACAAAACGATAAAACAACTCCAAAAAGAAACATGCATTTTGTGATGATGTGTTTAAACAGCTGCACACTGATATATTATTGATTATTGATCAACTCCTGGCATTTTGAGCATTCTAATAGACTCAATGCATATACCGTATTTTCCGGACTATAAGGCGCACTTAAAATCTTTTTCCCCCCCTCAAAACTCGACAGCGCGCCTTACAACCCAGGACGCTTAATGTATGGAATAATTCTGGTTTTGGTTACCGACGACCTCAGAGCAATTTTATTTGGTACATGGTGTAATGATAAGTGTGACCAGTAGATGGCAGTCAAGCATAAGCGATTATGTTTGACTGTGCTTCTAATATACGGAATAATTCTGGTTTTGGTTACCGAAGACCTCGAAGCAATTTTATTTGGTACATGGTGTAATGATAAGTGTGACCAGTAGATGGCAGTCAAGCATAAGAGATTATGTTTGACTGTGCTTCTAATATACGGAATAATTCTGGTTTTGGTTACGGACGACCTCGGAGCAATTTTATTTGGTACATGGTGTAATGATAAGTGTGACCAGTAGATGGCAGTCAAACATAAGAGATTATGTTTGACTGTGCTCCTAATGTACGGAATAATTCTGGTTTTGGTTACCGAAGACCTCGAAGCAATTTTATTTGGTACATGGTGTAATGATAAGTGTGACCAGTAGATGGCAGTCAAGCATAAGAGATTATGTTTGACTGTGCTTATAATATACGGAATAATTCTTGTTTTGGTTACGGACGACCTCGGAGCAATTTTATTTGGTACATGGTGTAATGATAAGTGTGACCAGTAGATGGCAGTCAAACATAAGAGATTATGTTTGACTGTGCTCCTAATGTACGGAATAATTCTGGTTTTGGTTACCGAAGACCTCGAAGCAATTTTATTTGGTACATGGTGTAATGATAAGTGTGACCAGTAGATGGCAGACAAGCATAAGAGATTATGTTTGACTGTGCTTATAATATACGGAATAATTCTGGTTTTGGTTACCGACGACCTCGGAGCAATTTTATTTGGTACATGGTGTAATGATAAGTGTGACCAGTAGAAGGCAGTCAAACATACGAGATTATAGATTTAAACTTAGACTTAGACTTCCTTTTTATTGTCATTCAAACTTGAACTTTACAGTACAGATAAAAACAAAATTTCGTTGCATTAGCTCATGATAGTGCAGGATAAAAAAGCAATAAGGTGCAGATATAAATAAATAGATTACTGTGCAGATAAATATATTGCACTTTTGCATATGTATCCACGTTTATGGATGTATGTTATATTGTCTTTATATTCTAGCGAGTTAATCCATTTTTGGGGGGAATTGAGGGGATAATTATGATGCGTTCAAGAGTCTTACGGCCTGAGGGAAGAAGCTGTTACAGAACCTGGAGGTTCTGCTACAGAGGCTGCGGAAACTCTTTCTAGAGTCCAGCAATAAAAACAGTCCTTGGTGGGGGTGGGAGGAGTCTCTGCAGATTTTCTGAGCCCTGGTCAGGCAGCGGCTTTTTGCGATCTCCTGGATAGGAGGAAGAGGAGTCCTGATGATCTATGTTTGACTGTGCTCCTAATGTACGGAATAATTCTGGTTTTGGTTACCAACGACCTCAGAGCAATTTTATTTGGTACATGGTGTAATGATAAGTGTGACCAGTAGATGGCAGTCAAACATAAGAGATTAGACTGCACTATGATGGCAATATGACTCAAGTAAACAACACCAAAATTGTATATGTTCCATTGAAAATATAGAACATTACACACGGGGCTCAAAAATCTATCAAAATGTTTTAGTACGACTTTGGTAAGCTATGAAGCCGCACTGCTTGGTGGATTGTCGGCGCATTAAACATACAAGTATTATTGTTGATTGAGGATCCCCATTAGCCGACACTCAAACGCCAGGCTAGTCTTCCCGGGGTCCTTTTCAAAAGTTCAAAGTAAAATAATAATACACAGATCCAGTTACAAAACATACACAAATCCCATTACAAATAAAAGAAAGGAAAAAGGAAAAGAAAAAGAAAATTCTCAAAATAATAAAATAAAGTAACAATACACAGATCCAGTTACAGAACATATGCAGATCCAGTTACAATAAAAAAAAGGGAAAAGAAAAAGAAAATTCTCAAAATCATAAAAAAAACTAACAGTACACAGATCCAGTTACAGAACATACGCAAATCCAGTTACAATAAAATAAAGGAAAACGGGAAGGAGAGAAAAAGAAAAAGAGAAAAAAAAAGGTTCTCAAACTGATAACATGAAAGATTAAGTCTAAAAAGTGACTTTACATGTTTCTTAAATGCTTTTTTACTGGGAATAGTCCTAATATTTAAATGAAGAGTACTCCAGAATGAAATGCCTCTGTATACAACAGTGCTTTTCATTGAATTAGTTCTTGGTCATGGTAATGCAAGTAGACCTTGAGTTGAAGCTCTGGTTCTGTAGTGGTGAACATCAGCATTATAGCCAATCTGCTTAAAAAGAGCTGTAGGGTACTTGTTATGAATAATGTTTTGAATAAATAACAATAAACTGCTTGATAATCTATTAATTAACCTTCAGCCATCCAAGACAAGAGTGCATGCGGTCCACACTTGATCTATAAGAACAATCAAGAGTAAGTCTTGCTGCCCTATTTTGAGCAGTTTGTAATTTTGTAAGCTCAACCTTGGGTACAGAAGCCCAAATAACTGAACAATAATCCAGATGACACAACACCAATGTTTGTACTACCTGTCTTTGAATCGCAAGTGTTAAATACGTAGCACATTTCCTAACATCAGCGATACTTCTACCCATCTTAGCGACAATTTGATTGATATATTCGGACCACGAAAGTGTATTACTAAGTGTAACGCCCAAAAGTCTTACTTTATCCTCTTGTTTGATTGATTGTCCTGAAATCTGTAAATTAAGTATAGGAATTTTTTTGCCAGACTATGTCGTGAACCAAAGACAATACTTTTTGTTTTTAAAATGTTTAAAGCCAGTCTATTACTTATAACCCACTCAGTAACAGCATCTAAGTCCTTTGAGAGGACAGACAGAAGTTCTCCTACTGAAGATGCAGAATGATATAATGTGGTGTCATCAGCATACGGTACCAAACTGGATTTTTGAGTCACAAGATGAAGATCATTTATAAAAATTGAAAATAGAAGTGGTCCCAAACCACAGCTTAAACCATAGCTCTTAATATTATGGTGTGTGTGTATAAGGTAAGACTGGCGTTTTTCTTAGCAATATTATGCAAAAGCAACTTTTCTTACCTTTTGGTCCCTGCTGTATTTGGGATCTGCATAAATCCTGAAAAATTGCGCGCGTCCGCATTTGTAGTCTGTGGCGTCAACGTAGTCGATAAGCTTCTTCTTTTTCTCTATCTTCTTGTTATGGGACATTCATCCTCCACTGTTGCCATTTGTAATATAAAGTAGTGTAAAGTTCTCACTTTTATATATGTCAGGAAACTTGCCATGAACGCGCTAAAACATACCGGTGTAGTGAGTTTTAATTATTCACCCAAGGAACTTTAGTTGTTGTTTCCGGATGAGGAGATGCTGCTCCGTTATTGATTGAAGTAAAGTGTGAATGTCATTAAAACAGTTAGCTCCATCTTTTGACACTTCTTCCACTCCCGTCCTTGCACGCTACACCACTACAACAACGATAACGGGGAGAAGACGCTGCTGAAGGTGAGCCACGTAAATAAGGTCGCCCCCAAAACGGCGCATCGTGAAGCGACTGTCAGAAAGCGGCTTGAAGATGATTTTTAAAACATAATCTATGTAACATTTTGACCAAAGAACCACCATTACATGTTATGTAGACCAGTGGTCCCCAACCTGTTTGTAGCTGCGGACCGGTCAACGCTTGAAAATTTGTCCCACGGACCGGGGGACAAATCATAAAGATATACAATCATGTGTGTTTACGGACTGTATCCCTGCAGACTGTATTGATCTACATTGATATATAATGTATATATTGTGTTTTTTATGTTGATTTATTTAAAAAAAAAAAATATATATACAATATATACATATATACACAAAAGTGGGGACCACTGATGTAGACCACAAGGAAATGTTTTCAACTTACAAAAAAAATATATATATAACTAGAGATGTCCGATAATGGCTTTCTTGCCGATATCCGATATTCCAATATTGTCCAACTCTTAATTACCGATTCCGATATCAACCGATACCAATATATACAGTCGTGGAATTAACTCATTATTATGCCTAATTTTGTTGTGATGCCCCGCTGGATGCATTAAACAATGTAACAAGGTTTTCCAAAATAAATCAACTCAAGTTATGGAAAAAAATGCCAACATGGCACTGCCATATTTATTATTGAAGTCACAAAGTGCATTATTTTTTTTAACATGCCTCAAAACAGCAGCTTGTAATTTGGGACATGCTCTCCCTGAGAGAGCATGAGGAGATTGAGGTGGGCTGGTTTGGGGGGGGGAGGGGGGTAGCGAGGGGTGTATATTGTAGCGTCCCGGATGAGTAAGTGCTGCAAGGGGTTCTGGGTATTTGTTCTGTTGTGTTTATGTTGTGTTACGGTGCGGATGTTCTCCCGAAATGTGTTTGTCATTCTTGTTTGGTGTGGGTTCACAGTCTGGCGCATATTTGTAACAGTGTTAAAGTTGTCTATACGGCCGCCCTCAGAGTGACCTGTATGGCTGTTGACCAAGTATGCTTGGCATTCACTTGTGTGTGTGTTAAAATCCGTAGATATTACGTGATTGGGCCGGCACGCAAAGGCAGTGCCTTTAAGGTTTATTGGCGCTCTGTACTTCTCCCTACATCCGTGTACATAGCGGCGTTTTAAAAAGTCATACATTTAACTTTTTGAAACAGATACCGATAATTTCCGATATTACATTTTAAAGCATTTATCGGCCGATATTATCGCACTGCCGATATTATCGGACATCTCTATATATGACTCCTTTAATGCGCCCTATAATCCGGTGCGCCTAATATATGAAAAAAGATCAAAAATAGACCATTCATTGGCAGTGCGCCTTATAATCCGGTGCGCCCTATGGTCCGAAAAATACGGTATCCAAAATTGTAACAGCAATAATAAGTCAGAAAAGACGCAATTCCTCATAGGTCTCCTTTAAATATGCTAAAACCAATCCCATGTTAGTCAAGATACTGTATATGGCCCTGGGGGGCCACATTAGGGACACCCCTGCCTTAAATGCAGTGGTTTGGTTTGTGCCTATGTAGTTTATGTGCGCCATACTTTCCCTCAACCTCATTGACCCTGGCAGTGGCACGCCTCATTTCGTGGCATGAAAACCTCAGCAGTAGACTTGCTTCAAGTCAGATGCAGCTGACACATGTCCTGATTGCAGCAGACAGATATAAACAACTACCAGGGCTCTGTCCCCTTAGAAGAGGGATAAAGAAAAAGTCCCCCCTGCCCTCTTTTGCCTTTGACTTCATAATAATCTTGCTTATATGTGGAGCGACAGCAGACACGCCCCCTCCCCCCCCTTCCTCCAGAGATGTTACAGTGCGTCCCTGAGTGGCTGGTGTGGTGCAAAGTCCAGCAGCCCCCCTCCAGGTATTACACATCACCCAAATGTGTCACAATCTAGGCTGGGCTCGGATGCCGCTTGAGGCTTCTGTGAGACCTTCGCGCAAATCTGGAGCATCTCTCTGATGACGAGATGGCATTTCTGCAGCTTCTCCCGCGCTGCTCGGCCCCGTTCGTGCTACAGGGTTCTGTATCTCTGTCAGAAGGGAGGGTCCGGATTTCTCTGCTCTGTCCGTTCAATTTGTAAATGAGATTAGTGAGCGGAAAAAGGAAATACCGGAATGAAAGCATCAGATTGGAAGTCTTACCCCCGCCCGCCTTCCAAATCCACATTGTATTGAACAGTTGATTCATGCCTCGTTCTGCTTTGGCTGCTAGGTTTGTATGCGGTTTGAGCATGTGATTACCGTATCTTTCGGACTATAAGTCGCAGTTTTTTCCATAGTTTGGCCGGGGGTGCGACTTATACTCAGGAGCGACTTATGTGTGAAATTATTAACACATTACCGTAAAATATCAAATAATATTATTTAGCTCATTCACGTAAGAGACTAGACGTGCAAGATTTCATGGGATTTAGCGATTAGGAGTGACAGATTGTTTGGTAAATGTATAGCATGTTCTATATGTTATAGTTATTTGAATGACTCTTGCCATAATATGTTACGTTAACATACCAGGCACGTTCCCAGTTGGTTATTTATGCCTCATATAACGTACACTTATTCAGCCTGTTGTTCACTATTCTTTATTTATTTTAAATTGCCTTTCAAATGTCTATTCTTGGTGTTGGGTTTTATCAAATAATTTCTCCCAAAAATGTGACTTATACTCCAGTGCGACTTATATATGTTTTTTCCCTTCTTTATTATGCATTTTCGGCCGGTTCGACTTATACTCCGAAAAATACGGTACTGTACCTGCTCCGATTGATGCCTCTATTCCATTTACTGCCACGTTTCCTACTGTGTGGTATGCAAAACTACACACAACGAATTAACAGCTGCATTTGAAGTATCACAAGGAGTTAACGTCCCGATACCAATAATTTGTATACCGGAATGTATTTCAATACTTTTCGGTACTTTTCCGATACTTTTTTTTTTTTATAAATAAAGGGGACCACAAAAAATTGCTTTATCGGCTTTATTTTAACAATAAATCTTAGGGTACATTAAATATGTTTCTTATTGCAAGTTTGTCCTTAAATAAAATAGTGAACATACAAGACAACTTGTCTTTTATTAGTAAGTAAACAAACAAAGGCTCCTAATTTAGTCTGCTGACGTATGCAGTAACATATTGTGTCATTTTCCATTCTATTATTTTGTCAAAATGTGGTAGAAAATCAATTATTAATCTACTTGTTCATTTACTGTTATTAACTGCTTACTTTCTGTCAGGTTCAAACACTGATGACATCTATTAATCAGACAAGAAGCAAGAAATCATGCAGAGACAGAGTTCAATTTAGCTCATGCGGAGAACGCATGGAGCTGCACACTTAGTCACAGTCTCGCCCTACGCTCCATGGTACAGCTCCCGCGTCCCTCTATTTATTCAGGTGTTCCACAGTCAACATCACTGAAGCCGCCTCTAAAAGGAGTGGTCACATATATCATGCAAAGCAGGTCCAGTACGCACAATACGGGACAGAATGTGCTGGGGCCTTGTGATTGTCTTGTTTCTGCTTCGTCTGCGGGCTGTCATTTTATCTTCGTTGAGGTCCTTGAAGTCCTTGGCTGTTAGCGGACTAAAACAAAGATACCCCTCAGACAAGAAGTTTTGTTCTTACACAGATAGAAAAATGCAGCTTGAGCACAATAGCTAATAACTATAGGACTTTAAGCATACTAAAGTTGTGTGATAATATATATACATGATTATTCTAACAATTAATCTAATCTAATAAACAAAAAAATCTAATTTTAACATGTTCTATCTACACTTCTGTTAAAATGTAATAATCACTTATTCTTCTGTTGTTTGGATACTTTACATTAGTTTTGGATGATCATACATTGGTCATATTCAAAGTTCTCATGTGTCCAAGGACATATTTCCTGTATAAACATAATATAAACTTGAAAAAACGAAAAAAGATTTTGTGATGCTAAAAAATATCGATGTAATCATAGTAGTATCGACTAGATGTGCTCCTGTACTTGGTATCATTACAGTGGATGTTAGGTGTAGATCCACCAATGGCGTTTGTTTACATTTTGACGCCGGTGAGCTACGGTGTGTAGTGAAGCATGTTTAGCTATTCCTCGTCCTGCAGGGATGATACTTGTAAGAAACTTTATTTGTCGCCATGGAGGCGAGGATTAGTGATTTAGAAGTAGCTAAAACACTGTGGCAGGACGTTAGCTGCCAGCTAGCTAGCCATGTCTTAAAGACCTACTGAAATGCGATTTTCTTATTTAAACGGGGATAGCAGGTCCATTCTATGTGTCATACTTGATCATTTCGCGATATTACCATATTTTTGCTGAAAGGATTTAGTAGAGAACATCAACGATAAAGTTCGCAACTTTTGGTCGCTGATAAAAAAAGCCTTGCCTGTACCGGAAGTAGCAGACGAGTAGCGTGACGTCACAGGTTGTGGAGCTCCTCACATCTGCACATTGTTTACAATCATGGCCACCAGCAGCGAGAGCGATTCGGACCGAGAAAGCGATGATTTCCCCATTAATTTGAGCGAGGATGAAAGATTTGTGAATGAGGAAAGTGAGAGTGAAGGACTAGAGGGCAGTGGGAGCGATTCAGATAGGGAAGATGCTGTGAGAGGCGGGTGGGACCTGATATTCAGCTGGGAATGACTAAAACAGTAAATAAACACAAGACATATATATACTCTATTAGCCACAACACAACCAGGCTTATATTTAATATGCCACAAATTAATCCCGCATAACAAACACCTCCCCCCTCCCGTCCATATAACCCGCCAATACAACTCAAACACCTGCACAACACACTCAATCCCACAGCCCAAAGTGCAGTTCACCTCCCCAAAGTTAATAAAGCACATATATTTCCCCAAAGTCCCCAAAGTTACGTACGTGACATGCACATAGCGGCACGCATGTACGGGCAAGCGATCAAATGTTTGGAAGCCGCAGCTGCATGCGTACTCACGGTATCGCGTCTGCGCATCCAACTCAAAGTCCTCCTGGTAAGAGTCTCTGTTGTCCCAGTTCTCCACAGGCCAATGGTAAAGCTTGACTGTCATCTTTCGGGAATGTAAACAATGAAACACCGGCTGTGTTATCCGGCACAACATTTAGGGGGTGCATTCTACAGTGGGGGTGCGTTATCCAGCACAACACCTGCCGCAATACACCGCTTCCCACCTACAGATTTCTTCTTTGCTGTCTCCATTGTTCATTGAACAAATTGCAAAAGATTCACCAACACAGATGTCCAGAAGACTGTGGAATTTTGCGATGAACACAGACTACTTAATAGCTGGCCACCATGCTGTCCCAAAATGTCCTCTACAATCCGTGACGTCATCATACCGAGACGTTTTCAGCAGGATATTCCGCGCGAAATTTAAAATTGCACTTTAGTAAGCTAACCCGGCCGTATTGGCATGTGTTGCAATGTTAAGATTTCATCATTGATATATAAACTATCAGACTGCGTGGTCGGTAGTAGTGGGTTTCAGTAGGCTTTTAAAGCACATCTTCCGGTGGGCGTTTCAGTGTTAAAACTTCGTTTTTAAGCCAAAATGCATCCGTTCTCCCTTTTCTGTCTACACACTGTGTCTGTTTGTAAGTACTCCGTGATTGTGCGCTGCCGAACATGCTCCTCTGCTCGTAAACCAACAATGACACGACGTGACAACGATGTGGGAGGGGGACTGGCACTTTTTAGAGGTGGTATAGTACCGAATATGATTAATTAGTATTGCAGTACTATACTAATACCGGTATATTGTACAACCCTAGTAGACATGCTGTTCAAGTGGAGCCACCTAGATAAAACCGCCTACAAAACGGCGCATCTTGAGGAGAGACGGTCAGAAAGCAGCTTGAAAACGGTCTGTAAAACATAATCTACAGCAGTGATCCTCAACAGGCGGACCGCGGTCCATGTCCGGACCCAGCGACGTGTCCGTCCGGACTCAGCACGAATTGTAGTAAAAAAAAAAAAAAAATATTTTTTTTATTTTTTTTTATTTTTTTTTAAATTATTATAATTATCCATCCATCCATCCATCTACTTCCGCTTATCTGAGGTCGGGTCGCGGGGGCAGCAGCTTAAGCAGGGAAGCCCAGACTTCCCTCTCCCCAGCCACTTCGTCCAGCTCCTCCCGGGGGATCCCGAGGTGTTCCCAGGCCAGCCGGGAGACATAGTCTTCCCAGCGTGTCCTGGGTCTTCCCCGTGGCCTCCTACCGGTCGGACGTGCCCGAAACACCTTCCTAGGGAGGCGTTCGGGTGGCATCCTGACCAGATACCCGAACCACCTCATCTGGCTCCTCTCGATGTGGAGGAGCAGCGGCTTTACTTTGAGCTCCCCTCGAATGACAGAGCTTCTCACCCTATCTCTAAGGGAGAGCCCCGCCACTCGGCAGAGGAAACTCATTTCGGCCGCTTGTACCTGTGATCTTGTCCTTTCGGTCATGACCCAAAGCTCATGACCATAGGTGAGGATGGGAACGTAGATCGACCGGTAAATTGAGAGCTTTGCCTTCCGGCTCAGCTCCTTCTTCACCACAACGGATCGATACAGCGTCCGCATTACTGATGACGCCGCACAGATCCGCCTGTCGATCTCACGATCCACTCTTCCCCCACTCGTGAACAAGACTCCGAGGTACTTGAACTCCTCCACTTGGGGCAAGATCTCCTCCCCAACCCGGAGATGGCACTCCACCCTTTTCCGGGAGAGAACCATGGACTCGGACTTGGAGGTGCTGATTCCCATCCCAGTCGCTTCACACTCGGCTGCGAACCGATCCAGTGAGAGCTGAAGATCTTGGCCGGAGGAAGCCATCAGGACCACATCATCTGCAAATAGCAGAGACCTAATCCTGCAGCCACCAAACCAGATACCCTCAACGCCCTGACTGCGCCTAGAAATTCTGTCCATAAAGGTTATGAACAGAATCGGTGACAAAGGGCAGCCTTGGCGGAGTCCAACCCTCACTGGAAACGTGTCCGACTTACTGCCGGAAATGCGGACCAAGCTCTGACACTGATTATACAGGGAGCGAACCGCCACAATAAGACAGTCCGTTACCCCATACTCTCTGAGCACTCCCCACAGGATTTCCCGGGGTACACGGTCGAATGCCTTCTCCAAGTCCACAAAGCACATGTAGACTGGTTGGGCAAACTCCCATGCACCCTCAAGGACCCTGCCGAGAGTATAGAGCTGGTCCACAGTTCCACGACCAGGACGAAAACCACACTGTTCCTCCTGAATCCGAGGTTCGACTATCCGGCGTAGCCTCCTCTCCAGTACACCTGAATAGACCTTACCGGGAAGGCTGAGGAGTGTGATCCCACGATAGTTGGAACACACCCTCCGGTTCCCCTTCTTAAAGAGAGGAACCACCACCCCGGTCTGCCAATCCAGAGGTACCGCCCCCGATGTCCATGCGATGTTGCAGAGTCTTGTCAACCAAGACAGCCCCACAACATCCAGAGCCTTAAGGAACTCCGGGCGGATCTCATCCACCCCCGGGGCCTTGCCACCGAGGAGCTTTTTAACTACCTCGGCAACCTCAGCCCCAGAAATAGGAGAGCCCACCACAGATTATAATTATTATAATTATAATTATTATAAAAAAATAAAATAATTGTATTCATCTGTGAGTTATCGCTAGCGCAAGTCAACGTTCTTCGTTGTTTTTAATCAAATATCTCCACGTTTCGTTTACACTTCTCGTGTCTCACTCACTCCGTCTCTCTCTCTCTCTCTCTCTCTCTCTCTCTCTCTCTCTCTCTCTCTCTCAGAGAGAGAGAGAGACGGAGTGAGAGCGAGAGAACGCCACTCTGATTGGCTAATTCCGGGGTATGGGTTGTCATCTCTATCACAACGACACGCTGATAGGCTGTTACCACCTGGGTCATACACATGTGCAGTGCACAGTGCATGGAACCTTTCGCTGCAGGCACACAGTTGTCTCGTATCGCTACTTCGCTAACTGTTCACTCGTCAGTCACTGAATGTGAATCAAATCACAATGGCATGCTCCAAGTTGGCTCAGGCTGGTAAAAGAAAGGTGGACAGGGAAAACCGACGTTTCAAGGAAGAATGGACAGAGCAATATGTTTCATCCTACCTACTGCAAGTACCAGATCAATGTGTCTAATATGCAACAGTACTGTTGCTCTGGTGAAAAGTGAAAATCTGAAACGTCACTATCTGAAAGAGCACCGCGAATTTGAAGAGACATTTCCTCATGATTCAGAGCTAAGAAAAAAAAAGAAATCACGAGGCTGAAAAAGTCATATGAAACATCGAGCAAGATTTTTGTTAAATCTATGACACAACAACAAATAGCAACAGAGCAGTAACGTGCGGTGAGGTTGATGGCTGGTGAGGCACTGACTTCATCACAGTCAGATTTACAAACATATGAACCCTAAAGAGTATCTTATTCACCATTTGATTGGCAGCAGTTAACGGGTTATGTTTAAAAGCTCATACCAGCATTCTTCCCTGCTTGGCACTCAGCATCAAGGCTTGGAATTGGGGGTTAAATCACCAAAAATGATTCCCGGGCGCAGCGCCACTGCTGCCCACTGCTCCCCTCACCTCCCAGGGGGTGATCAAGGGATGGGTCAAATGCAGAGGACACATTTTTTCAAAGTTCTTATTTATTTTTGTTTCAAAGAAAATATTTCATGTATTTTATTGGATATTTATTTTATTTTTGTTAATTTTAAGAAAATGTTAAACTACCTACCTCCTGCTACTATATAAGCTTGACCGATAATAAACGGACCCAGCCTGTTTCAAAAAAAACATTTGTGGACCTTCAAGATTTGTACTTGAGGACCCCTGATCTACAGTATGCACAATGTTGACCAAATAACCATCATTACCTTTTATGTCGGCCACAAGAATGTGTTTTAAATGTAGAAAAAAATCATAATACGACCCGTACAACTTTAAAAGAGCAAAAGTAAGGCCACTGTCAATAATTCTATTCTCGTGGCTCTACAAAAGAAGTCTGGAATGTGCTAATAAACGTGGTACCAAACATTCCTGTAGCAGAGATTAGCATCAACCTAGACAATGAGCTGGGTCATAAAGTGGCTTTTTTCTTTGCTTTTTTTTTTGCGTGGCGTCAAGAAAATTACATAAACCACAAAGTCAGGCAAAAGGCACAGTGTATTATTACGAATGCCAGCTCCTTTTTGGGCCTCGAGATGGGTTTTTAGCTTTGCACATTTTTGGTCGGTCAAATGTGGAGAAGAAGCCTCCACTGGTATTGTAAATTAAAATGCTAAAAGGTCGCCAGGCATTCATCTTCAGAGTGACATAATCAACATTAAAATTATGCACAAACACAAGCAGTATGTGCACTTCTTGCTAACCTTGACAGTCTTTTTCCTTTCCTTGATAGTTTTCTTCATGACCAGTCTTTGCTTTTTCTTACAACTCTTTAAAGGAAAACTGCTTGAATTTTTAGAATGTTGCCTGTCATTCACAATCTCTATGTGAGACAAGAACACATATGTATTTGTCTGCATTCTAAATCGCAAAAAAACACTTGCGAGAAGCAGCTAACAATGCAGGTAATAGGGGTTCATTCTGTTTTGCCTAAAAAGCCCTCTAAAAACATCCAACGTTTTGCTATAAGTATGTTTGTAATGTAGTAACATGCACATTCATTAATAATATTTACCGTATTTTGGTCATTCTAAGCATTGCTGGAACTCTTTGGCTATTTGCCAATCATGAGAGACTCCATGAAAACCAACAACTACTACTTTGGGACAAATGGTGTTCCAGAACCTTACATTTCTTTGCCTGAATGTACGGAGGATGAGCTGCAAGTTTTAAAAGCTGGGTGATAAGCAGATTTAGCTCCAGTAAAACTGTCAGCTTCATGTTGCAGAATTTGCTATGTGCTAAAGGATAGGATAAGAAAGGTCTTTATTGTCATTGCAACAAGTACAACAAAACTATGTTTTCAGCACAAACCCGTTCAAGATTAGACAAACAAACAGTGTACAGGGTTACAGCACAGGAACGCTGATGGGTCGCCGCCACGAGGCGCCCCGTAAAAGGTGGGAAAAAGGTAAAACGCTGGGGAAGAAGATGAGTAAAAAATACAATCTAGACTGGGCTCCTAAGGGGGCCCAGTCTGGAGTGGGGAAAAAAAACCCTCCATGCCATGCACACATAAACCTGTTACATTTAATCACAACAACTCGCAACAGAGGGTGGGAGTTGGGGCCCTAGAGGTCGACTGCTGCTATGAAGCGCTGCCAGCCGTCCATCATCCCGAAGGGGAATCAAGCAGTGGTGAAGGCGTGGGGTGGGGGAGCGGTGTGAGTGTGTATATGCCCATTGTCTTGGGTGTGTTGATGTAGTGTTCATGTTCATAGGCCTGGGGCCGTTCTGCATGCAAGCAAAAGTTCGACTCCAGGTGTCGTTGAGGAGGGAGGGAGGTCAAAAGCGTCCATCATTGAGGTGTCCTCGGGGGATGTTTTCAGAACAACCTGCTCCTGTTGTTGGAGCGTCAAGGCCATTCGAGGGAGTCAAATCGTAGATTAGGATTTTTGTTTTTCCGCGAGCAGACATTACAATGGCTTGTCTGTTCTAATCGTCCATGCTGGCCCTCATATCCAATTTTTCCCTTACCAGCTTTTCCATGATGTGATCCATCTTGCGATTCAGTTCAGAAATCGCCCGTCTGTGATGCCACAGCCCGGCCCAAACCTTCCATTGCGACGAACAGCCTTTGGGCCCCTTGAGTGGCTGCCATCGTCTTACGAATTTGACGATACACCAGAGCAATGCCCAGCCCAATCAGCAGGTGACCCGCGATCACGGTTCCAATGAGGCAGATGTCTTCCACGTCCTCGATGGAAAGACTGAGAGGCACATGATTCTCCATTTATCCCAGGAATCTCTCACGTACCCCGCAGCAATGGTTCCATCAGGGCAGCCAGGCTCCCCAGAACCTCTTTTCCTCGTCGAAAAGATTTTGTCAATTGATTCGAGAGTCCAGCTGATCATTTTCATGTCTGATGTTTGGATTTGGAGGACAGCGCAAAGAAAGAGGCTTCAAAAAAGTGTAGACAAGACAAAAAACAAAGAGAGCAAGCAGGGAGAAGAAGGGAGCGGAAAATATGCGACCGCCCTCACCAGAGGCAAGACAGAAATACAAGAAATACCAACTACGAACATAATAAAACGATCACTTACTGTACGATGTTTGCTCTCACTGGGATGCCGACTGATGGGATGTTTATATCTTTCAACACAAGACTTGTGTTCCCCGTTTGGATGATGAATTCATCA
>NC_084580.2:13390000-13405000 GCF_033978685.3 Nerophis lumbriciformis
TATACTATGTTGCATTTCCAAGTCCATGAATTATTTCTAGGATTTTTCATTCCTTCTTCTTATCATCTCTTGCAGCCTGGACAGTTATCATGGGTAATTGACTGTCTTTTATGCATTTCTCAGTGGCTAGTCTTCAGGATTGTTGCAATATTAAGCAAGGCGTTACCTTATGGTGGTGTTCTTTACCATGCGGAGAAGGACAGGAAGCACCAAGAGCAGCGTGCCGGTAACATTCCTTTGTTCCATTGATTTGGCAAAAACATGTGCTGGGGGGTGCACAGGAAGCCACAAAGCAAAACTACACTAAGGCCATGTCTACACTGAGTCGTTTAACCCCTTAAACGAATAATTATTTAGCCTAAGCCCCGTTTCAGCCACACTAAACCAGCGTTTAAGGTCCCCCTCATCGGACAAATTTTTACACTAGTGCGCCGTGTATTTCTTGAATCTCCGGCTCTTAGCTTTGTATGGACTCATTGATCGTTTACAAACTGAGTTCAGAGAGGAAGTGAAGTCAGAAAGACCACGCCCACACAGGAAGTGACCTCAGAACCAGCTTCATAATAAAGCGGTTTCGTAACTCGGAGGTAAACACTAGAAAGATGAAGGAGAGTCATCCAGACCTGCCCGTGTTTCTCCTTTTTCTACATGTAGAGAAAGTGATTGCAGCTATTTGGGATACAACACTTCTCAGACGGCAAGAGAACTTTCGAATGTCCATTTTTTGGCAAATATCGGCGGCCGATCCGATCCAAATATCGGATCGGGACATCCCTAATCTGTATGGACTTTTTTTCTTTTTCTGTTCCTCCTTTTTCTACATGTAGAGAAAGCGATTGCAGCTATTTGGGATACAACACTTCTCAGACGGCAAGAGAACTTTCGAATGTCCAGGTCAGCTGTGATTCTATTTAGCGAAAGACTTTGTCCTTTTGTCGAAGGAGAGTCAACGAGAATGCGGGCTCTCGTGGATGTAATAGATAAGGTAGCGTGTGCTTTCTATTACCTGGCCGTCGAGGGAAGACTAACTACGGAAAACGGCGAATGCTTTTAGACTGGCAAAGCAGACTGTATCAGTTATTGTCCGCCACGTATGTCGCGGACTCAACGTCTAGGTCCAGAGTATATAAAGCAGGGGTCTCAGACACGATGCCCGCGGGCCAATTGCGGCCCGTAAGAAGTTATTTTGCAGCCCCCACCTTAATATGAAAGTTTAATGTTAGTGCGGCCCGCAAGTTTTATATGAATGGCGCTTGACAGCGTTGTGTGCGGAGCTGAAGGAATCTACCAATCACGGTGTGGTATATGGCTCTCGAGGGCCGAACATTGACGTCACTTGCGTGATGCAAGCGTAGAAACGTTTTGCCGCTTTTCCACTAGACCCGCACGAGCTCTTCCTCCCTCCCTCCCTCCCTCCCTCCCTTGCTCGCCCGCCTGCTCGCTCTCTCGCTCTCTCTGTCACTGTGTGTGTGTCTCTCTATCGCTCCCTCCCCTGGCGCCGCTGTAAACAGTCCGGGCCGGGGAGACGAGCGGTCCGGTAGCTTCCGAAGCACTCCGCCGAAGGACCGAGCGACAATATAAAACTGTGGTGCACTGGACCACAGCGTTAATACTCCGGCAGAGAGTCGCTGGGCGAATCGGACGTGTAACACGTTAGTCGTGATGTTAGCCCGTTCGGGGCTAATTGTGCTACCGTAACTGTAAACTCCACGACGAGCCCTCCCTCCCTCCCGTTGGCCCCAGACAGAGACGATTTTTGTTATTTGGCTCCAAAATGGCTCTTTCAACGTTCTGGGTTGCCAACCACTGCGTTAGTGGAAAAGCGGCAAACGAGGGAAAGCGACAGAAACGTTGCCATGGAGACGAGGTTTTTTTTTTTTTACATGCCTGGCTGCAGTCACATCGCGACACCTGTCCATCAGTAATAACTGTCCCCGATAACCTGGACCAATTCAAACCGTTATTTGTTTTTTTTATTGTTTACTTTGCATTGCCTCACACGGATAACACTCCGGGAGCCTTCACTTTTTTGCGCTCGCTATCCCGGTACTTTCCCGGCTATTATCCGTGTTGCTGTAGGGAGGAAAAGCGGAACGACACACATTGCGGAAATAGCATTATTCTCCGTGCGTCAGCTAAATACAAATATATTCCACAACCCCAAACATGTCTTTTTCAAATCCTGCAGTGAAGAGAAAGGTTAGTGATGAGCAAAGACAATTCCAGAAAAAGTGGGAGATGCAATATTCTTTTGTTGAGCACATCGTCACCCCGACGTGTCTTATTTGCACAGAGAAAGTTGCGGTGCACAAGGAATACAATTTGAAAGGTCATTTTTAGATAAATGCTTTAAAATGTAATATCGGAAATTATCGTTATCAGCTTTTTAAAAATGTATTTATTTATTCTTTTTTTCTTATCAAATCAACATAAAAAACACAAGATACACTTACAATTAGTGCACCAACCCAAAAACCCTCCCTCCCCCATTTACACTCATTCACACATAAGGGTTGTTTCTTTCTGTTATTAATATTCTGGTTCCTATATTATATATCAATACAGTCTGCAAGGGATACAGTCCGTAAGCACACATGATTGTGCGTGCTGCTGGTCCACTAATAGTACTAACCTTTAACAGTTAATTTTACTCATTTTCATTAATTACAAGTTTCTATGTCGCTGTTTTTATATTGTTTTACTTTCTTTTTTATTCAATAAAATGTTTTTAATTTATTTATCTTATTTTATTTTATTAATATTTTAAAAAAGGACATTATCTTCACCATACCTGGTTGTCCAAATTAGGCATAATAATGTGTTAATTCCACGACTGTATATATCAGTATCGGTTGATATCGGTATCGGTAATTAAAGAGTTGGACAATATCGGAATATCGGATATCGGCTAAAAGCCATTATCGGACATCCCTAGTCATTATACAACTAGACATGCTGAGGAGTATGCAAAATACCAGGGAGATGAGAGAGTGAACCGGGTTGCACATTTTAAAACAAGTCTACTGAGGCAACAAGATTTCTTTAAGAAAGCAACCGAAAAGAGCGATGCAGCAGTCAAAGCTAGCTACATGGTGAGTGAGATGGTTGCTAGGGCGGGAAAGCCATTCAAAGAAGGTGAATTCATTAAAAAGTGCATGTTAGATTTTTTTAAAGAAATATTTACCCAGTTTCTGCATCCAGTGGCCCCCAGGTAAATTGAGTTTGAGAGCCCTGGTTTAGATCCATGAAGGAAAGAAGAAAGTGAATGAATGTTTATAACTGAATGCATGTACATATGCATAAAAATTGGTTTTCTTTTGTATTAATTTTTAATGAATGAAGTAACTTTTATGACAATCCTTTTCCAAAACACGATTATAGAATGTAGGATATAACGGGATAATGCAAACATTTACCATTTGTTTTCAAAACGGTTACAATTTTGAAAATTCCTAGCGCCAACACTGTTAGGGTATGCGATCCATATAAAGAATATGACAAAAAAAGTGGTTGTGGGTTTTAGGAGTACAATATCCAAAAATTATATGCCTGTCATTTGATGGCCTTCTAAAATGCCTCAGAAAGGACAGGGCTGTTAAAGGCTTCAAGCCAGAACCTCTTTAAAACTGCCTTCTTGATGCAGGGTGATTCCCAGCATTCTTGGCTGGCTGCATTGTACGGATCACATGGCGCTATTATACTCCTAGCGACATGATGGTGAAGGCTTTGATAAAGAGAGCCAACTGACGGATGCTGGCCTACTATCAGGATCTGTAAGGAAGTAGGACATTACTTTGGAAACGACTTGTCAGACACATTTGTCTCTCTTCACGTTGGTCCTTTGGGGGCATGTAATTTGTCTTTCTGACATCTGATTAAAGTTTTCAACAATGTTACTTGTTTCCCAGTATATGAGTGATCTGTCTTTAGGAGTGTGCTCTCCAATATGTGACCATTCAACACTTACTGTATCTAGATCAGTGGTTCTTAACCTTGTTGGAGGAAACGAAGCCCACCAGTTTCATATGCGCATTCACCGAACCCTTCTTTAGTGAAAAATAAAAAAAAATTTTTTTTTTTCAAATTCAAGACAAAGTTATATGTTTTTGGTAACACTTTAAAGGCCTACTGAAACCCACTACTACCGACCACGCAGTCTGATAGTTTATATATCAATGATGAAATCTTAACATTGCAACACATGCCAATACGGCCGGGTTAGCTTACTAAAGTGCAATTTTAAATTTCGCGCAAAATATCCTGCTGAGAACGTCTCGGTATGATGACGCCTGCGCGTGATGTCACGGATTGTCGAGGACATTTTGGGACAGCCTGGTGGCCAGCTTTTAAGTCGTCTGTTTTCATCGCAAAATTCCACAGTATTCTGGACATCTGTGTTGGTGAATGTTTTGCAATTTGTTCAATGAACAATGGAGACAGCAAAGAAGAAAGCTGTAGGTGGGAAACGGTGTATTGCGGCAGGTGTTGTGCCGGATAAAGCACCCCCGCCGTAGAATGCACCCCCTGACTGGTGTGCCGGATAACACAGCCGGTGTTTCATTGTTTACATTCCCAAAATATGACAGTCAAGCTTTACCATTGGCCTGTGGAGAACTGGGACAACAGAGACTCTTACCAGGAGGACTTTGAGTTGGATACGCAGACACGGTACCGTGAGTACGCTTCCAAACATTTGATCGCTTGCCCATACGTGCGTGGCGCTATGTGCATGTCACGTACGTAACTTTGGGGACTTTGGGGAAATATATGTGCTGTATGAACTTTGGGGCGGTGAACGGTACTTTGCGCTGTGGGATTGAGTGTGTTGTGCAGGTGTTTGAGTTGTATTGGTGGGTTATATGGACGGGAGGGGGGAGGTGTTTGTTATGCGGGATTAATTTGTGGCATATTAAATATAAGCCTGCTTGTGTTGTGGCTAATAGAGTATATATATGTCTTGTGTTTATTTACTGTTTTAGTCATTCCCAGCTGAATATCAGGTCCCACCTGCCTCTCACAGCATCTTCCCTATCTGAATCGCTCCCACTGCCCTCTAGTCCTTCACTCTCACTTTCCTCATCCACGAATCTTTCATCCTCGCTCAAATTAATGGGGAAATCGTCGCTTTCTCGGTCCGAATCGCTCTCGCTGGTGGTGGCCATGATTGTAAACAATTTGCGGATGTGAGGAGCTCCACAACCTGTGACGTCACGCTACTCGTCTGCTACTTCGGTACAGGCAAGGCTTTTTTATCATCGACCAAAAGTTGCGAACTTTATCGTCGATGTTCTCTACTAAATCCTTTCAGCAAAAATATGGCAATATCACGAAATGATCAAGTGTGACACATAGAATGGACCTGCTATCCCCGTGTAAATAAGAAAATCGCATTTCAGTAGGCCTTTAATTGTGTGGCTACGATCTTCCTCACTTCGGCGTACATTTCGCTTGAATTTTGCCTCTTCTTTTCTCCGACCTCTCTCGTCCTCATTTGGGATGTCTGTTGTGATTTCCCTTCCTGGTTCCATGAACCGCCCTATCTTGCCTCTGATTGGCCTGTCCGTAATGTTTTTCCCTAATCTTAACCAATCGTGACTCATCATAGTAAACCATCCAACCAATCACGGATGTTCTTATATGTAAACCAACCAATCATCATTGATGTTTCCCATATATTTTGTCCCCTGCCAGTGAAGTTGCAGTAATCTAGTTCTCTCTTTCTCTTCTCCCTCTTTTCTTTTGTAGCATTTAGCTTAGCTAACCGCTACATGGGTCTAAAAATAGCTAAGTTACAGAAATCGGTACTTGTTTAAAAAGTAGCGAAGCTACTGCCAAGATACTGGGAAATTAAGTTAAGCTACGTAGCTTCGATTTTTAAGTTAATTATTTTTAATGAAGAAACGTAGTCTCTACCACTGCAGTCGTAAACCGGAATTGATGATCAAAAACCGTACTCATTACGGGAAAACCGTAGTTGTTGGCAGGTATGCAGAAGTTCGCGTTTTACTTACTAATTGGTCACGGCCCGCGAACAGGTTTGCTAAGTATAAAAATGAGCCGAAATTTTTTAATGAAAGAAACTGCTGTTCTAAATGTGTCCACTAGATGTCACAATAGCAATTATTTGTATCTTTGTAGATAATGCTACATACTGTATGTAAAAATAAATAAACCACATGATGTTAGTACATCAGTCGAGGAAAAGGATCAAACTACATAAATAACATCCTGTAATTTGATTTTGATATGATTTTTTTATCTTGATAGATTGAAAATTAACACCAATGAGTTGACTGTTGAACATTATCACATAATTTATTCAGAAAGAATAAATAACGACAAAGATAGAATACTATTAACAGCAACATGTAAGTGTAAAAAAACCTAACAACATTATGATTTGTACATTTTCAGAATGTGATTGTTCTATTTTTAGACGAAGAAAACAATCTGAAGTTGTGTTGAAGTTATCGGGCCGTAATTTTACCAGTCCGTCCCACTTGGGAGTAGATTTTTTTCCATGTGACCCCGATCTAAAATGAGTGTGACACCCCTGGACTCCGGGGAGTGGAAAGCGGGGGGAAATCAAGGAACACAGCAAATAAGCGGCGTTTTAAAAATATATCGATACAGCTTACAAACTCGGCATATCGCCCAGCCTTCCCTTGGGGTATTACCATTTCATTATTTTAAAAAAAGATTGCTGTGCTTTGTTGACATTGACACACTGTTCTCTGCCTTGAATAGCAGACCCAAACCAATCGATCGTCTGTTTCAAGAAATCACAAGTGTAGGAGAATGTTGCCTTTTTTATGTGAAGAAACAGTTCCCTGCACAACATGCCCCAATCCATAGAACACTTCAGATTTTCAGTGAGATAGGAATTTGCTATTTCTGTCCAGTATTTCAGTGTAATTATTCTGTATAAAGAAGTCGATTGTTTTTTAGATCATTTTTTTTGTGTTTGTTTATTTGAAGGACAATGTGCAGTTACATTAGAGAAGATCGCTGCACCAGATTTAGCACCATGCTAATTTCCATCTGTAGTCCTTTTATGGTGCATTTAACATCCACAATAAAATTACACAGGATTGAAAATAGACAATGATATTAAAATTACATAATGATAAACAATTTAGAATACAAGTACAATACATAGAGGGTATGTAAATTACAAATCAGTGGGCGGTCAAGTTACAGTAATTTAGCAACTTCATTTAAAGTGCAGAAGTATATAAAGTGCAGCAGTTTTTATCAAAAGTCCACATACAGTGCAGTAGCCATCAGATGATACCCATAAGGGTGACGTGTGTAATTAAACCAAAATATGTAAGGTGTGACTATGTGTAGTGATTACTTGAGGACTGTTGTTGAACGAGGTGCGGAAGTCCAGGGAGGGCAAGGCAGGCTCGGAGGTCCAGAGACAGGCTGGAGGTCAGGGGCTGGAGCGAGGAAGGCAGCAGAGAGTCCAGAGGGGATCCAGGGAGACAAGACACACTGCTCGAAACCAGGGGATGACAAAGGGCTGCTGGAAGGCAGACACAGGACAAGACACAATAAGCACAACGGAGGGGAAACACAAGGCGCGAGGAAGCAAGTGCAAGGAAGCTAGCAAAGTGTAGGCTTACTGCTCAGGAACAGGTAGCTATGTTCTGGCCCTGGAACACAGGTTGCGTTGGCTTAAGAAGCGCGGCGCCTCATCAGCGTCAGGTGTGTAGATTGCAGATTTGGAACCGCTGCGTTGGAGCGCGGCTACGGCAGGAGAGGCGCGTGCACTGGAGTGCGCCGCAGAGAGGAGTGCGACTGGAAGCGCGCTGAGGAGTGGAGCGTGCAGGAGAGCGCACCAAAAAATAAGCTCCGGATACATATGTTGTGAAATGAGTTATTTACCCAGAAAGATTTTGTAAATGTTTATTTATATATCTACTTGTAAGAAACACAGTTTATTTACACTGTGAAGTAGGGATGTTCAATAATATCGGACTACCGATATTATCGGCCGATAAATGCTTTAATATGTAATATCGGAAATTATCGGTACCGGTTTCAAAATTATCGGTATCTTATTCAAAATGTAAAATGTATGACTTTTTGAAACGCCGCTGTGTACACGGACGTAGGAAGAAGTACAGAGCGCCAATAAACCTTGAAGGCACTGCGTTTGCGTGCCATCACAGTCACACAATATCTACGGCTTTTGACACACACAAGTGAACGCAAGGCATACTTGGTCAACAGCCATACAGGTCACACTGAGTGTGGCCGTATAAACAACTTTAACACTGTTACAAATATGCGCCACACTGTGAGCCCACACCAAACAAGAATGACAAACACATTTCGGGAGAACATCCGCACCGTAACACAACATAACAAATACCCAGAACCCCTTGCAGCACTAACTCTTTTGGGACGCTACAATATACACCCCCCACTATCCTCAACAAAACCCCTCCAACCCCGCCCACCTCAACCTCCTCATGCTCTCTCAGGGAGAGCATGTCCCAAATTCCAAGCTGCCGTTTTGAGGCATGTTAAAAAAAATAATGCACTTTGTGACTTCAATAATAAATATGGCAGTGCCATGTTGGCATTTTTTTTCCATAACTTGAGTTGATTTATTTTGGAAAACCTTGTTACTTTGTTTAATGCATCCAACGGGGCATCACAACAAAATTAGGCATAATAATGTGTTAATTCCACGACTGTATCTATCAGTATCGGTTGATATCGGTATCGGTAATTAAGAGTTGGACAATATCGGAATATCGGCAAAAAAGCCATTATCGGACATCTCTACTGTGAAGGGACGTTAGCTCGCGAGGACACACGGCATTGAGGACACCCTCAAAGTGCGGAAATAGAAAAGTTTTTAAATTGAAGCTAATTTTTCCACAATACATTGTCCATTGCTTTCTTTCATATTGTGCTAAGAGCAGCATTCAGGAAAATAATTAGCCTGCCCCACAATGGATGTGCTTCCAGGCACAAAATGGCTGCCCTGGAGGCACGTTAATCCATCTGGAAAAACAGGAGCGATGAAGTCACCGACTATTTCAAACCTCAGATTTTATTGTCGGTTTTTGTCTACAATGTTAATTGCCTGCTGAAAGAAAAAAAGGGTGTCTGTAGCAGCCTTTTGGATACCAACCTGGACTTAATGGCTGGAACTGACTTGAGATGAGCGATACATTTTGTAGCAAGATGATAGAGCTGTGCCGTCATTTGTAAAGAGATTTATCTGACTGAGGCAAGCACCCATGGGTGTTGTCTTGCTTGTCAGTTTCCATAGCTCTCTTGGTCCAGTAGAGTCCTGGACTGTGTCGCGTGGTTACACCGAGCTTGTAGAACTCCTTTTTCCTTCCTATACACCACCACCAGGGAACGTGCCGTATAGAAGATGTCTATCACGCCATGCTTCAACACGCTTTCACCGTCTCTTTTCCCTCAGCTGACTTGATTATTCTGTTGGGTTTTTTTTCCTCCCTTGCCAAGTTTCTTCCACTCTGCTCTCCTTTTATGATGTTCTCCTGAGAGGTTGGTTTTCTTTTTGAAATGTGCTCCTCATTTATTATTAACGCCAATTCTTACATCCAGGATAGATACAAATAGGGTTAGTTTTGCCATGTTGTACCGAATAAATACACAAGTCTTCAGCTAAATCTAATGAAAAATCTATTTTTATTCCTTGCCTACAGCATACTTGTCAACCTTGAGACCTCCGAATTCGGGAATGGGTGTGTGTGTGTGTGTGTGTGTGTGTGTGTGTGTGTGTGTGTGTGTGTGTGTGTGTGTGTGTGTGTGTGTGTGTGTGTGTGTGTGTTGAGGTGTATGTGTGTGTGTGTGGGGGCGGGGTGTATATATTTTCAAGTATTTCTTATATACCGTATTTTTCGGAGTATAAGTCGCTTCGGAGTATAAGTCGCACCGGCCGAAAATGCATAAAAAAGAAGGAAAAAGACATACATAAGTCGCACTGGAGTATAAGTCGCATTTTTGGGGGAAATTTATTTGATAAAACCCAACACCAAGAATAGACATTTGAAAGGCAATTTAAAATAAATAAAGAATAGTTAACAACAGGCTGAATAAGTGTACGTTATATGAGGCATAAATAACCAACTGAGAACGTGCCTGGTATGTTAACGTAACATATTATGGTAAGAGTCATTCAAATAACTATAACATATAGAACATGCTATACGTTTACCAAACAATCTGTCACTCCTAATCGCTAAATCCCATGAAATCTTATACGTCTAGTCTCTTACGTGAATGAGCTAAATAATATTATTTGATATTTTACGGTAATGTGTTAATAATTTCACACAAGTCGCTCCTGAGTATAAGTCGCCAAACTATGAAAAAAACTGCGACTTATAGTCCGAAAAATACGGTATATATAAATATACATATATAAATATATATATATATATATATATATGTATATATAAATAATTCGTTCATGAATGAGTATATCCGTTCAGTCACCGTGTTCAATGGATAAGTCTGATCTACAAAATGTGCAGGCAGCATACCCCTTCCCCTTCGAGCTGTCCTGGATGAACTGAAATTATTTGTTCCAATCATTTTGGAACTTGCAAGCGTACTTCTTACTTGTTACTCGTCGTCGCCATGTCTCTTCTTCGTTCTTCTGCTTCGTCTCTGTTATGTTTTTGGCAAAACTACTTGCCGTAGTTTTGAAACAATGTATGATGGGAATCCGGATGTTGTGTGTCAGTGTATTAAAGGGGAACATTATCACAATTTCAGAAGGGTTAAAACCATTAAGAATCAGTTCCCAGTGGCTTATTTTATTTTTCGAAGTTTTTTTCAAAATTTTACCCATCACGCAATATCCCTAAAAAAAAGCTTCAAAGTGCCTGATTTTAACCATCGTTACGTGACGTCACATAGTGATGCCAACACAAACAAACATGGGGCATAGAACAGAAAGCTATAGCGACACTAGCTCGGATTAAGACTCGGATTTCAGCGGTTTAAGCGATTCAACAGATTACGCATGTATTGAAACGGATGGTTGTAGTGTGGAGGCAGGTAGCGAAAACGAAATTGAAGAAGAAACTGAAGCTATTGAGCCATATCGGTTTGAACCGTATGCAAGCGAAACCGACGAAAACGACACGACAGCCAGCGACACGGGAGAAAGCGAGGACGAATTCGGCGATCGCCTTCTAACCAACGATTGGTATGTGTTTGTTTGGCATTAAAGGAAACTAACAACTATGAACTAGGTTTACAGCATATGAAATACATTTGGCAACAACATGCACTTTGAGGATGCAGACAGCCCAATTTTCATCAATTAATATATTCTGTAGACATACCCTCATCCGCTCTCTTTTCCTGAAAGCTGATCTGTCCAGTTTTGGAGTTGATGTCAGCAGGCCAGGGAAGCTAGGGTCGATATTCTTCTCTTGATCATCTTCGGTGGCATAAGGGACGGTGTGAGCCAAGACATCCAGGGGGTTTAGCACGCTCGTCTGCGGGAACAAACTGCCGCCATTGCTTGCCGTGCTACCGAGGTCCTTTGTCCCTGAATGGCTCACACACTCCGGCAGATTCAATGGGGGTCTGGCGGCAGATTTCTTTGAATGTATCGTTGGAAATGCATCTGCTTTGAGTGTCGCAGGATATCCACACATTCTTGCCATCTCTGTCGTAGCATAGCTTTCGTCGGTAAAGTGTGCGGAACAAACGTCCAATTTCTAGCCACTTTCGCATCTTCGGGCCACTGGTGCAACTTGAATCCGTCCCTGTTCGTGTTGTTACACCCTCCGACAACACACCGACGAGGCATGATGTCTCCAAGGTACGGAAAACAGTCGAAAAAACGGAAAATAACAGAGCTGATTTGACTCAGTGTTTGTAATTTGTTTGAGAAAATGGCGGATTGCTTCCCGATGTGACGTCACGTTGTGACGTCATCGCTCCGAGAGCGAATAATAGAAAGGCGTTTAATTCGCCAAAATTCACCCATTTAGAGTTCGGAAATCGGTTAAAAAAATATATGGTCTTTTTTCTGCAACATCAAGGTATATATTGACGCTTACATAGGTCTGGTGATAATGTTCCCCTTTAACGTGCCGGCTGGAATAAACACACGCTGAGATATAGCTCCGTGCCTGCCTTCTTTATGGGTTATACCGTATTTTTCGGACTATAAGTCGCAGTTTTTTTCATAGTTTGGCCGGGGGTGCGACTTATACTCAGGAGCGACTTATGTGTGAAATTATTAACACATTATCGTAAAATATCAAACAATATTATTTAGCTCATTCATGTAAGAAACTAGACGTATAAGATTTCATGGGATTTAGCGATTAGGAGTGACAGATTGTTTGGTAAACGTATAGCATGTTCTATATGTTATAGTTATTTGAATGACTCTTACCATAATATGTTACGTTAACATACCAGGCACGTTCTCAGTTGGTTATTTATGTGTCATATAACGTACACTTATTCAGCCTGTTGTTCACTATTCTTTATTTATTTTAAATTGCCTTTCAAATGTCTATTCTTGGTGTTGGGTTTTATCAAATAAATTTCCCCCCAAAATGCGACTTATACTCCAGTGCGACTTATATATGTTTTTTTCCTTCTTTGTTATGCATTTTCGGCCAGTGCAACTTATACTCTGGAGCGACTTATACTCCAAAAAATACGGTAGATAAACCTATGGCTATGACTGTCTCTTCTTCGTTCTTCTGCTTCGTCTGTGTTATGTTTTTGGACATTACTACTTGCCGTAGTTTTGAAGCAATGCATGATGGGAATCCGGATGTTATGTGTCAGTATATTAACGTGCCGGCTGGAATAAACACACGCTGAGAAATAGCTCCGTGCCTGCCTGAAAATTCACTGAAATTCGGGAGTTTCCCGGGAAAATCGGAAGGGTTGGCAAGTATGGCCTACAGTATTATTTGTTGTCGTTTCTGCCTTCCTGGCGGCATGTTCCCGTTTTCTCAACGTAAAAGTAACTGCCTGGACAAGGTCTGAATCAGGGGTGATAAACGTAAGGCCCGTGGGCCCGCTAAGTATAAAAATGAGCCGAAATTTTTTAATGAAAGAAACACCTGTTGTAAATGTGCCCACTAGATAGCAATTATTTGCCTCTTTGTAGATTGTGCTACATATGTAAAAAAAATTAGAGATGCCGATAAATGCTTTAAAATGTAATATCGGAAATGATCGGTATCGGTTTCAAAAAGTAAAATTAGTGACTTTTTAAAACGCCGCTGTACGGAGCGGTGCACGTCCCATAGTTGCAGTGGGTATCAGGATTATCTCAGGGAGAACATGTCCCAAATTCCAAGCTGCTGTTTTGAGGCATGTTAAAAAAATAATGCAATTTGTGACTTCAATAATAAATATGACTTTTTTCCATAACTTGAGTTGAAGTTGTTCTCTTATTTTGGAAAACCTTGTTACATTGTGTAATGCATCCAGCGGGGCGTCACAACAAAATTAGGCATACAAATGTGTTAATTCCACGACTGTATATATCGGTATCGGTTGATATCGGAAAAAAACTAAAAAAAAACCTCTCTATCAAAATGTAAAAATAGAGCTAAAGGCATCATGTAATGACAAAAAGCTGACAAGTTGATATTATTAATTAATTTAAAAAGAACTAATATTTGTAATGTTTATCTATAGTATTTTTATTAGACATTACAAATGACATGATGGTATTACGTTCACACCCCAACACTGCTTTACCTAACAACTAGAGATGTCCGATAATATCGGCCTGCCGATATTAACGGCCGATAAATGCGTTAAAATGTAATATCGAAAAATATCGGTATCATTTTTTTTTTTTATCGGTATCGTTTTTTGTTTTTTTTAATTAAATCAACATAAAAAACACAAGATACAATTACAATTAGTGCACAAAACCAAAAAACCTCCCTCCCCCATGTACACTCATTCACACTCATTCACACAAAAGGGTTGTTTCTTTCTGTTAATAATATTCTGGTTCCTACATTATATATCAATATATATCAATACAGTCTGCAAGGGATACAGTCCGTAAGCACACATGATTGTGCGTGCTGCTCGTCCACTAATAGTACTAACCTTTAACAGTTAATTTGACTAATTTTCATTAATTACTCGTTTCTATGTAACTGTTTTTATATTGTTTTACTTTCTTTTTTATTCAAGGAAATGTTTTTAATTTATTTCTCCTATTATATTTTATAAAAAATTTTTTAAAGTACCTTATCTTCACCATACCTGGTTGTCCTAATTAGGCATAATAATGTGTTAATTCCATGACTGTATATATCGGTTGGTATCGGTAATTAAAGAGTTGGACAATATTGGAATATCGGATATCGGCAAAAAGCCATTAACGAACATCCCTACTAACAACCATTTCAATATTTATAACAATAATCTTAATTATTACTCCGGCCATAATTGGCAGCCCTCGATCTTATACAAGAACGCTATTTTTATATATTTTAGATGTATATATATATATATATTATATATTTATATATGTATTTATATTATATATATCTCGTGCCTTGAAATAAAATAATGTTTGCCTTGGTGCCCTTCTAACTTGACTTGGTGCCCTAAAATATGAGCCCTGCTTTAAGGCAACACTTGCCTTGACCTTAAAAAGTAAAAATTTGCAGCCTATATATATACATTTGTTATGTATAGAAAAAATACACTCCTGAGTAGATGAAGCTAGCGTACCACCTAAGGTACTCGTACCACAGCTTGAGAATGTTTACATTAAATGTAGCAGAATCGATTTTATAGTGACAAGTTTATTCATCTGGTTTTGGCCTGTGTGCATCAATAAGACTCCTACACCTTTATTTTCAATAATTTATTAAAAACCTAATGCTAATTTTTGCACAGCAAGACAGTCAAATGGTAAACAAAACAAAAAACAACAATTTAAAAAACAGATTTTCATTTCTACGGCACTAAAAATGAAACCTGAATAGG
>NC_084580.2:13410000-13487500 GCF_033978685.3 Nerophis lumbriciformis
TTTGGCTATAAATCAGTAGATTGCAATAAAAAATGTGTCTGAGAGAGAGAAAAAGCTTGAGCAGAAGTTGTTTTGGTTTGCTTGTAATGATTCCTAAACCACAAATACAAGACTACCTGTCTTTTCAGACTGATGTCTTGTAAATAACAGAAATACAGTATGTCAGCTGTGAAGGTATATGTTTGAGTCAGGGAACAATTTATTTGTGAGGGAAAGCATATCTTGTTTTAGACAAAAGCAGCTGTGTTTACTTTGGCAGACACACACCTTTGCTTAGAAAAGTTGCCTCGAAAGTTTTACTCAGCCATCGTTATTTTGACTGTGACTTACCTGCACATGTTTACACTGATTACTTACCATGCATGTGCATGGCTTCTTTTTAAACATGATGCTTGTGTTTACCAAACATTTCCACTTCAACCTGTTTGCAGGCCCCAAAAACCCACTTGTCATGTAATCAAACCACCAAAACTACTGTGTTTTTCAGTTTTCATGCCTATTATGCAAAATAAATGTTCTTTGCACCTGATTTTGTGTATTTAGGATCCCCCTAAGTCCAGAAAATTTGAGATCAAACAATGGAGGCATGGCAGAGATGTTTTATAAAAAAAAGTATGTGGGCTGAAGAGCGTTTTCTATTTGGGCTCCAGTACTCTGGAATGCCCAGTTAGAGATGACCTTAGTAGAAGCATTTAAGTCCTATCTTAAAACCTGTTGATATACTCTCAACCTTTTTGAAACCAAGAGCTACTTCTTGGGTACTGATTAATGCGAAGGGCTACCAGTTTCCATCCATCCATTTTCTACCGCTTATTCCCTTTAGGGTCGCTGGAGCCTATCTCAGCTACAATCGGGCGGAAGGCGGAGTACACCCTGGACAAGTCGCCACCTCATCGCAGGGGCTACCAGTTTGATACACACTTAAATAAATTGCCAGAAATAGCCAATTTGCTCAATTTACCTTTAACTCTATGTTATTATTAATAATTAATGATATTTATCTTTGTGGAAACACTGATCATCTTAATGATTTCTCACAATAAATATATATAGAAACAGATAAATATCAATATGCAACACTTTATTTTTATATTTTCTCTAAGTGCACATTTTTCAAATTGAACATTTTCAAATGATCACGTCTAAGACAGTCTTGTGAAATCACAATATCCCATTTTAACTAGCTAGTGTTGCGTTTGGACCAGTTGTTCCTCCCAGGGAATTCAAGTTGCTGGTCGCTCCCAAGCTCTTTGTGACACGTACAGCTGAGTAGAAGAACCACCAGAGACAGAATAGGTATTTTGTAATTTTATTTCCAAAGCCTTGGAAACAGAATGAGACCAGTCCAGCATAGAACATTCAATCGCGCAGCTAAGATGGTCTGATCTAAAATATGGAAACCTTCTCTTCTATAAAGTGTCTCTCGCTCCCACCCTCGTTGTCTCTCTTTTCAGCCCAAACTTATGCCCATTGTCCTCCTCAGCTGGGCACAGGAACAGATAAGTAAAAGGAGTATCTGTCCTCCTTACATTCCAAAAGTCAAGGTTAGCACACAGTACTTGCAGACAACCAAAAGACCACAATTGGAAGAACACTAGCTGTTTTGTAATATGACTATGAAAATAAAGAAGTAACACTTAAATACGGATATATGTAAATATCTGCCTCCGACACTAGCCACTAACATTATTTAACAAATCATGAATTACTTCGCACCATGTTTGTACAAATAATAACTCATGTAAAATACAAAAGTCAACTCTCAAATTTTTAAATAAATCATGTCATACTTTGAACTGGACACCAAATCTGTTAACTGTTTCTTTGTCAGTTAGTGAAGACCAAGTCTTTGAAATATTTTCTTGGATTTTCAAATTCTATTTGAGTTTTGTCTCTCTTAGAATTAAAAATGTCGAGCAAAGCGAGCTAGTAAATAAATAACATTTAAAAAATAGAGCTATTTTTAGAACAGGCCAGCGGGCTACTCATCTGGTCCTTACGGGCTACCTGGTGCCTGCGGGCACCGCGTTGTTGACCCCTGCTCTAGCCTTTAAATAGACCCTTTTTTAGACAAGTTGACCTGCCGCTTCACTTTTCTCTGCCACCCTCTCCTGCATGGAGAGGTTATCACATGGTCACGGATTAGTTTCCACTGAGGTAGCCCTAGCTGTTCCAAGTCGGAACCCTGGGTGGACCACTCCTCTATGCTGCAATTGGCGACTTGTCTGCATGCAAGAGGATCCCCCTACTGACCTCCCTATGGACTGGAACTCTGACATTATGAACCGTACCCACTCGGCATCCAATGTTCCCATTGGGTTGAGTTTGTTCTTGCCCGGATGCGGGTTCAGATCTGAGGATGTTGTTGTGGTTTGTGAAGCCTTTTGAGGCACCTGTGATTAAGGGCTACAGTACCGTATTTTTCGGACTATAAGTCGCTCTGGAGTATAAGTCGCACCGGCCGAAAATGCATAATAAAGAAGGAAAAAAACATATTAGTCTCACTGGAGTATAAGTCGTATTTTTTGGGGAAATGTATTTGATAAAACCCAACACCAAGAATAGACATTTGAAAGGCAATTTAAAATAAATTAAGAATAGTGAACAACAAGCTGAATAAGTGTATGTTATATGAGGCATAAATAACCAACTGAGAACGTGCCTGGTATGTTAACGTAACATATTATGGTAAGAGTCATTCAAATAACTATAACATATAGAACATGCACTCCTAATCGCTAAATCCCATGAAATCTTATACGTCTAGTCTCTTACGTGAATGAGCTAAATAATATTATTTGATATTTTACGGTAATGTGTTAATAATTTCACACGTAAGTCGCTCCTGAGTATAAGTCGCAACCCCGGCCAAATTATGAAAAAAAACTGCGACTTATAGTCCGAAAAATACGGTATATATAAACTTTGATTGATTGATTAATGTAGAACACGAGGAAGTGATGTTTCCATCATTATTGTTATTAATGAATATCCATTTCAGAGATTCGAACCATCCAGATTTCACTGGAAGCCTCCAGAAATAATGTAGCTTGTGGAAATTACAAAGGGGCCTTGGTTCCGTTTTGTTTTTATTGTTAAGAGAATGACCTCCTTTCAAAAAAAAAACCAAAAAAAAAAAAACCTTCAAAATCAAAAAGACGAAATCTGACGACTGTACCAATTTGAGACAAAGCAAGTTTTGGATGGGTTGTCTTCAAATTTCAACTAAAACTAGACACGACATTGTTGCCGAGCAACGGCGGATAGTCATCTGGAAGGTGCTGTGTTGTAAAATTGTCCTTGTTACGTGTTACACATTATGGCCTGTCGGACACCCTTTTAATCCCCCTCCCTATCTTGATGGTTGGAAGATGGCATCTTTTTCTGACAGTGGAACCTTGTTTTGCAAAATAACTGGTTCTTGAACAGGGTTCGTAAATAGAAAAGTTTGTATGTTGAAGCAAATTGCTCCATAAGCAAACAATCTAAATATGAATGGGGTTCCATCCTCGACAAAAGTCCATATTTTACTTAAAATGTGTCCACTTTGAACACAGTATAAATGCTATGGATATATCAAAAATCCATAACAAGAGGGTAATGGATCAACTATCCTTGCATTGACAAAACCAGAACAAGAACACACGCATGCACACAAACACACACACACACACACACACACACACACACACACACACACACACACACACACACACACACACACACACACTGTCACAAGCACTGTGGTGCATTCAATCTGAAATCACAAAAAAAACCTCTTTAACTTTAACTGTCAGGTCACTATAAAGATGAAGAATAAAACATAAAATTCATTTTATCTTGTTGGTTAATTTTCTTTGCATTCAGCAGTGTCGGTGGGGAGAAAGGCAAGTGTCGACAACTCTGTGGATACCTCCTGACGGTTTCAAACCACACATCGCTCGTTCATTGCTTTTTTTGGACACATATTGAGCTAGAAACAGAGCTAAAACTAGAACATGTTGTACTAAAACACACTTAAAAACACACAAAGTAGGGCTGGACAATTATCACATTTTGATCTCAATTTGGATTTGGGCTTCTTACGATTAAAGAAGTAAATGAATCAAAACGGAAATCTGATTTTTCTTGCTTTTGCTATTGTTATTTTAATGTGTTGTTGTTACTATTATTTTATTTGTTGCTTAATTATACCTGGTTGTTCTATGAAATGATATTTAAACTTAAGTTTTGGTTCTATAACAAACTCCTTGGTTGTGATTTAACATTTTCGGGACTTATGCAAAAATAGTTACCAATTGTTAAAGGGGAACATTATCACCAGACCTATGTAAGCGTCAATATATACCTTGATGTTGCAGAAAAAAGACCATATTTTTTTTTAACCGATTTCCGAACTCTAAATGGGTGAATTTTGGCGAATGAAACACCTTTCCATTATTCGCTCTCGGAGCGATGACGTCACATCGGGAAGCAATCCGCCATTTTCTCAAACACATTACAAACACCGAGTCAAATCAGCTCTGTTATTTTCCGTTTTTTCGACTGTTTTCCGTACCTTGGAGACATCATGCCTCGTCGGTGTGTTGTCGGAGGGTGTAACAACACGAACAGGGACGGATTCAAGTTGCACCAGTGGCCCAAAGATGCAAAAGTGGCAAGAAATTGGACGTTCGTTCCGCACACTTTACCGACGAAAGCTATGCTACGACAGAGATGGCAAGAATGTGTGGATATCCTGCGACACTCAAAGCAGATGCATTTCCAACGATAAAGTCAAAGAAATCTGCCGCCAGACCCCCAGGAAAAGAGTGCGGATGAGGGTATGTCTACAGAATATATTAATTGATGAAAACTGGGCTGTCTGCACTCTCAAAGTGCATGTTGTTGCCAAATGTATTTCATATGCTGTAAACCTAGTTCATAGTTGTTAGTTTCCTTTAATGCCAAACAAACACATACCAATCGTTGGTTAGAAGGCGATCGCCGAATTCGTCCTCGCTTTCTCCCGTGTCGCTGGCTGTCGTGTCGTTTTCGTCGGTTTCGCTTGCATACGGTTCGAACCGATATGGCTCAATAGCTTCAGTTTCTTCTTCAATTTCGTTTTCGCTACCTGCCTCCACACTACAACCATCCGTTTCAATACATGCGTAATCTGTTGAATCGCTTAAGCCGCTGAAATCCGAGTCTGAATCCGAGCTAATTTCGCTATAAACTTGCTGTTCTATCCGCCATGTTTGTTTGTGTTGGCATCACTATGTGACGTCACAGGAAAATAGACGGGTGTATATAACGATGGTTAAAATCAGGCACTTTGAAGCTTTTTTTAGGGATATTGCGTGATGGGTAAAATTTTGAAAAACTTTGAAAAATAAAATAAGCCACTGGGAACTGATTTTTAATGGTTTTAACCCTTCTGAAATTGTGATAATGTTCCCCTTTAAGAAAAGTTGGTTTTGCAAAATAGGTCCCTTTTAAGGTCGGACTTGAATGCTTCTACTGAGGTAGCATTTCTAACTATTTCTGGTAGAGCATTCAAGAGTACTGGGGCCCAAATAGAAGACTCTCTTGAGACCTTTTTAAGGCTCTGAGGGCCACTAATAAGCCAATACTTTTGGAATGCAGATTTCGGGAAGGAACAAATGGCACAATACAATCGGCAAGATAAGATGGTGCTAGAGCGTTTAGTAAGTAACACAACCTCAAGGTCGCACCTTAAGTGTACCGAGAGCTAGTGCAGGTAGGCCAGCATAGGTGTAATAGGATGTATTATATTCTTGGCGTCACTAGTGGATAAAATGGGATGAATTTTAGGGATATTACGTAGATTAAAGAAGACTGTTTTAGTAACATTCTTAATGTGCACCTGTAACGAGAGAATTGGGTAAAAAAATAATGCAATGTTTTTTTTGCAGAGTTGCTTTTTCCAATTGTTTTATTGTTGAAATTCAAAGTGGTATCCTTGTTCAAGCGCATGTGTATAGCGGAACCGATTATCAACATCTAGGTTTTCTTGGAGTTAAGATGCAAACGGTTGCCAGGCATCCATTTTTTATTTCATGAATGGACACAGATGACTTCAGTCTGGCGTGTTGGTCAGCTTTATGGACAGGCTGTCACAGTTCTGTATAATACAATTGAGAATAAACCCAAGGCTGCAGACGGACGCCGAGTATAACAGTTATTTTACTTATGTCACGCACTCACAAAAGCACTCCTCAAAGGAAGGAACAAAAGTAGACCGTGCAAAAAGGAGAAAACATGTGCACCGTGGAAAAAACAAAAACTACTATGTACAAAAAAAATAATAAACTTGGGTCGGAGTTGCAAGTTGTACGAACTACAAAATCAACCCCAAGTTGGATGGCACTTGGAATGGCCAAGATGGCAAGTGGCAAAAAAAAAACACGAAGCATGGAAGTCGTCAGGTGTGGAGAACCGAGGAGGGGAATCGCCGAGTGCCATTCAGCCGCCAAGGTGTTGCTTAAGTAGCGCCGGGGTAAATTGGAAGCAGCTGTGCACGTCTCACAACTCCGCTCACAAGGGGAACACAGGAACTCTAGGGGGAAGGAGAAATGAAGTAGCAATACAAGGTCAACTGCACCAAAAGAGTGCAACTGAATACAAAGCACAAGGTGGCAGCAGGCAAAGTCTGTTGTCATCAGCATATGTCCAAATATCCATTATTTAAGCATGATAATTAAAGTAATACAGCCGGTTTTAAAATACAGCACTGGCGCTCATACTTGCCAACCCTCCCGAATTTTCCGGGAGACTCCCGAAATTAGGCGCCTCTCCCGAAAACCACCCGGGACAAATATTCTCCCGAAAATCTCCCGATTTTCAGCCGGAGCTGGAGGCCACGCCCCCTCCAGCTCCATGCGGACCTGAGTGAGGACAGCCTTTTTTCACGTCCGCTTTCCCACGATAGAAACAGCGTGCCTGCCCAATCGCGTTATTCCATGAGCATGGTGCAGATGGAGAAGATCTTCTCGGCGTCAATGTTGGCGCACACGTAGCCAAAGCCGACGCTGGTCAGGCTGCTGAGGGTGAAGTAGAGGGCGGCGATGTACGAGCTGCGCACCGACGGGCCGCAGACCGTGTTGTTGACGTAGGGCATCTCCAGGCGTTTGCCCAGCTCATGGAGCCATCCTTGGGGAAGAGACGGGAGGACAACAGGGTGACAAGAACTAAATCATCCAGACTAGAGATAAATTGTATTATTATGTTTATCTTACCTAAAAAAATATATATTTATTAATTTTTAAAAAACAACAACTAAATACATGTTTCACTATATTTTGCTAAAAACATCAAAATTAATTGTATTTTTATTTTTATTTTTTCTGACTCCTTATTACATCCAGCCATAGAATTATACATTAAAATAAACATATTTGAAATAATTAATTTTAAATGATCATAATAATTCATTTAAAATGACCATATTTAATTATTAAAATAATTGTTTGTTTATTAATAACTTTAGCATTTTATTCATTACATTTTGAAGCTCTCAGAAGCCAATTTGTTATATTCCTTAAGATTTATTTATGCAAGTTTGAAGTATCAATTATCTAAACAGTTTTGTTTGCATATTTTCAGGAGATATATATATATATATATATATATATATATATATATATATATATATATATATATATATATATATATATATATACATATATATATATATATATATATATATATCTCCTGAAAATATGCAAACAAAACATCTTAAAACTCATTTGTATACTCTAGCCTTTAAATAGCCCCCCTGTTAGACCAGTTGATCTGCCGTTTCTTTTCTTTTCTCCTCTGCTCCCCTTTTCCTTGAGGGGGGGGGGGGGGGGGCACAGGTCCGGTGGCCATGGATGAAGTGCTGGCTGTCCAGAGTCGGGACCCGGGGTGGACCGCTCGCCTGTGCATCGGCTGGGAACATCTCTGCGCTGCTGACCCGTCTCCGCTCGGGATGGTGTCCTGCTGGCCCCACTATGGACTGGACTCTTACTATTATGTTGGATCCACTATGGACTGGACTCTCACAATATTATGTCAGACCCACTCGACATCCATTGCTTTCGGTCTCCCCTAGAGGGGGGGGGTTACCCACATATGCGGTCCTCTCCAAGGTTTCTCATAGTCATTCACATCGACGTCCCACTGGGGTGAGTTTTTCCTTGCCCGTGTGTGGGCTTTGTGCCGAGGATGTCGTTGTGGCTTGTGCAGCCCTTTGAGACACTTGTGATTTAGGGCTATATAAATAAAGATTGATTGATTGATTGATTGATTGAAAACTGTGTTTAGATAATTGATATATATATATATATATATATATATATATATATATATATATATATATATATATATATATATATCCTGAAAATATGCAAACAAAACTGTGTTTAGATAATTGATACTTCAAACTTGCATAAATAAATCTTAAGGAATATATATATATATATATATGTATGTATGTATGTATGTATGTATATATATAAATATATACAAAAATACCTGACTTGTTGAATTCTAGCTGTAAATATACTCCTCTCCTCTTAACCGCGCCCCAACCACGCCCCCGCCCCACCCCCGACCACGCCCCCACCTCCCGAAATCGGAGGTCTCAAGGTTGGCAAGTATGCTGGCGCTGACAGAAAAGAAGTGCTTTGAACACAACAACAGAAGTCTAACTGGAACTACATCACAGCTCGCTGTAGAGCTGCAGCTATCGATTATTTTAGTAATCCAGTAATCAATCCGTCTGTTAGATTAATCGAGTAATCGGATAGAACACACTATACAGCCTCAATGCGTCTTTTCGGGAAAATAGTTGAAATAAACGACAATGTATTCGCTTGCCATTTGTTTTAATACATGCACATTATCAACATTGCAAGTGCACTTTTAACTACGCATCGATGAAAACCACACAGATCACGGCACTCACACATCACTCTATTTTAGTGACCTTACGGAAACTATGTTCGCGTTTTTAAAAATTCCAGGGTGTCCGTGCGGCCCCGATTTGATCAGTTTTTATTAATTACACCCATTAAGCGGTTAATTGAAGCTGCAGAATATAAATTCACAGCTTTTCTTCTAACCTAATTCATTAATAGTTGCGACCATGGCTAGCTAATTTGACTTTGTGCAATAGTTTTATAAGTCTTTCTAATTGTTTCTACAGTGCAAGGTGGCAGTTATCATTAATAACCAGCGATCAAGTTAACGGTAACACTTCATTATTAGATATGTTCGATAATGTCGGACTGACGATATTTTCGGCCGATTAATGCTTTAAAATGTAATATCGGAAATGATCTATCGGTTTCAAAAAGTAAAATGTATGACTTTTTAAAACGCCGCTGTGTACACGGGCGTAGGAAGAAGTACAGAGCACCAATAAACCTGAAAGGCACTGCTTTTGCGTGCCGGCCCAGTCACATAATATCTACGGCTTTTCACACACACAAGTGAATGCGACGCATACTTGTTCAACAGCCATGTAGGTCACACTGAGGGTGGCCGTATAAACAACTTTAACATTGTTACAAATATGCGCCACACTGTGAACCCACACCAAACAAGAACGACAAACACATTTCGGGAGAACATCCGCACCGTAACACAACATAAACACAACAGAACAAATACCCAGAACCCCTTGCAGCACTAACTCTTCCAGGACGCTACAATATACACCCCCCGCTACCCCCCCCCCCCCCCACCTCAACCCCGTTCACCTCAACCTCCTCATGCTCTCTCAGGGAGAGCATGTCCCAAATTCCAAGCTGCTGTTTTGAGGCATGTTAAAAAAATTATGCACTTTGTGACTTCAATAATAAATATATGTTGGCATCTTTTTCCATAACTTGAGTTGATTTATTTTGGAAAACCTTGTTACATTGTTTAATGCATCCAGCGGGGCATCACAACAAAAATAGGCATAATAATGTGTTAATTCCACGACTGTATATATCGGTATCGGTAATTAGGAGTTGGACAATATCGGAATATCGTATATCGGCAAAAAGGCCATTATCGGACATCTCTATTCATTATGCAGCACAATGCTGTATTGCTGCAACTTTCCCGACTTATGGCATTGCAGTATAATGTGTTTATTTCTCTCGTGCAATGTGGTGGCTGTCATCACTAACTGGCAAGAGAATAGTACGTGTTGGTTATTTGCTGTTTGGAAAAAAAAAATCCCTGAATGCCAGTTGTAGTTTCAGTCCCAGCTGACAGTTTCAAACCCTCTCATCCTCATGGAGCTGTTGTGCGCAAATGTTTCCGGGGAAGTGAGATCTCATCGGCATTCGTCTCGTTTGTCCCAAGGTGCGGCCGATGTGGGAATAATGGAGAGCGAGAGGGAAGGAAATTGGATTTCTATCCCATTGACGAAAGGCAGAAGCACCACTGAGTGAAGAATACTGATTTTCCTATGTGACTAAAAACACGTAGAATAACCAGGCGACTTGCTTTTGGTGCAACTAACAAAAGACGCTCCAAAGTTGCAAGTTGCCCAATACATAAATAAGATATAAAGCGAGTGTGCCATTATGAGTGAGGTATGCCCTCCAGCATATTTCCCTTGAGTCAGTATTTAATGAGACTGCAGGTCTGTCCATCATTTTGAGTCATTGTTTTTTTTTTCCTTGTGGCTTTATTCCAGTCCCAGTCCCCCCTTGCTTTTGTGCACACAGCCAACTGGGTCATGCACTGGCGTCTATTTGACTTTTTAAGCACTTCTTGTAAAACTGTTCTTATGGATTAATGAAAGACATAGATCAAGATGCTGCACCAATTCGAAATATATATATATATATATATATATATATATATATATATATATATGTATTATATTGCAGAGTTAAGCTGTCCTAGGTATTTTTCAGGAACACGAACATTTCATATCTTGCGGATGATGAGAGATTTTCTATCAATCTATATTGTGAGAGTCCAGTCCATAGTGGATCTAACATAATATTGTGAGAGTCCAGTCCATAGTGGATCTAACATAATATTGTGAGAGTCCAGTCCATAGTGGATCTAACATAATATTGTGAGAGTCCAGTCCATAGTGGATCTAACATAATATTGTGAGAGTCCAGTCCATAGTGGATCTAACATAATAGTGAGAGTCCAGTCCATAGTGGATCTAACATAATAGTGAGAGTCCAGTCCATAGTGGATCTAACACAATATTGTCAGAGTCCAGTCCATAGTGGATCTAACATAATCGTGAGAGTCCAGTCCATAGTGGATCTAGCATAATATTGTGAGAGTCCAGTCCATAGTGGATCTAGCATAATATTGTGAAAGTCCAGTCTATAGTGGATCTAACATTACCGTGATAGTCCAGTCCATAGTGGATCTAGCATAATATTGTGAGAGTCCAGTCCATAGTGGATCTAACATAATCGTGAGAGTCCAGTCCATAGTGGATCTAACATAATCGTGAGAGTCCAGTCCATAGTGGATCTAACATAATCGTGAGAGTCCAGTCCATAGTGGATCTAACATAATCGTGAGAGTCCAGTGCATAGTGGATCTAACATAATAGTGAGAGTCCAGTCCATAGTGGATCTAGCATAATATTGTGAGAGTCCAGTCCATAGTGGATCTATCATAATATTGTGAGAGTCCAGTCCATATTGGATCTAACACAATAGTGAGAGTCCAGTCCATAGTGGATCTAGCATAATATTGTGAGAGTCCAGTCCATGGTGGATCTAACACAATAGTGAGAGTCCAGTCCATAGTGGATCTAACATAATAGTGAGAGTCCAGTCCATAGTGGATCTAGCATAATATTGTGAGAGTTCAGTCCATAATGGATCTAACATAATAGTGAAAGTCCAGTCCACAGTGGATCTAGCATAATATTGAGAGTCCAGTCCATAGTGGATCCAACATAATCGTGAGAGTCCAGTCCATAGTGGATCTCGCATAATATTGTGAGAGTCCAGTCCATAGTGGATCTAACACAATAGTGAGAGTCCAGTCCATAGTGGATCTAGCATAATATTGTGAGAGTCCAGTCCATAGTGGATCTAACATAATCGTGAGAGTCCAGTCCATAGTGGATCTAACATAATCGTGAGTCCAGTCCATAGTGGATCTAGCATAATATTGTGAGAGTCCAGTCCATAGTGGATCTAACACAATAGTGAGAGTCCAGTCCATAGTGGATCTAAAATAATAGTGAGAGTCCAGTCCATAGTGGATCTAGCATAATATTGTGAGAGTCCAGTCCATAGTGGATCTAACATAATAGTGAGAGTCCAGTCTACAGTGGATCTAGCATAATATTGTGAGAGTCCAGTCCATAGTGGATCTAACATAATCGTGAGAGTCCAGTCCATAGTGGATCTAACATAATAGTGAGAGTCCAGTCCATAGTGGATCTAACATAATCGTGAGAGTCCAGTCCATAGTGGATCTAGCATAATATTGTGAGAGTCCAGTCCATAGTGGATCGAGCATAATATTGTGAGATTCCAGTCCATAGTGGATCTAACGCAATAGTGAGAGTCCAGTCCATAGTGGATCTAACATAATCGTGAGAGTCCAGTCCATAGTGGATCTAGCATAATATTGTGAGAGTCCAGTCCATAGTGGATCTAACATAATCGTGAGAGTCCAGTCCATAGTGGATGTAACATAATAGTGAGAGTCCAGTCCATAGTGGATCTAGCTTAATATTGTGAGAGTCCAGTCTATAGTGGATCTAACATTATCGTGAGAGTCCAGTCCATAGTGGATCTAACATAATCGTGAGAGTCCAGTCCATAGTGGATCTAGCATAATATTGTGAGAGTCCAGTCCATAGTAGATCTAACATAATAGTGATAGTCCAGTCCATAGTGGATCTAGCATAATATTGTGAGGGTCCAGTCCATAGTGGATCTAGCATAATATTGTGAGAGTCCAGTCCATAGTGGATCTAACATAATAGTGAGAGTCCAGTCCATAGTGGATCTGGCATAATAGTGAGAGTCCAGTCCATAGTGGATCCAACATAATAGTGAGAGACCAGTCCATAGTGGATCTAGCATAATAGTGAGAGTCCAGTCCATAATGGATCTAACATAATAGTGAGAGTCCAGTCCATAGTGGATCTAGCAAAATATTGTGAGAGTTCAGTCCATAGTGGATCTAACATAATCGTGAGAGTCCAGTCCATAGTGGATCTAGCATAATATTGTGAGAGTCCAGTCCATAGTGGATCTAGCATAATATTGTGAGAGTCCAGTCCATAGTGGATCTAACATAATAGTGATAGTCCAGTCCATAGTGGATCTAACATAATAGTGAGAGTCCAGTCCATAGTGGATCTAACATAATCGTGAGAGTCCAGTCCATAGTAGATCTAACATAATAGTGATAGTCCAGTCCATAGTGGATCTAACATAATCGTGAGAGTCCAGTCCATAGTGGATCTAGCATAATATTGTGAGAGTCCAGTCCATAGTGGATCTAACATAATCATGAGAGTCCAGTCCATAGTGGATCTAGCATAATATTGTGAGAGTCCAGTCCATAGTGGATCTAACATAATCATGAGAGTCCAGTCCATAGTGGATCTAGCATAATATTGTGAAAGTCCAGTCCATAGTGGATCTAACATAATCGTGAGAGTCCAGTCCATAGTGGATGTAACATAATAGTGAGAGTCCAGTCCATAGTGGATCTAGCATAATATTGTGAGAGTCTAGTCCACAGTGGATCTAACATAATAGTGAGAGTCCTGTCCATAGTGGATCTAGCATAATATTGTGAGAGTCCAGTCCATAGTGGATCTAACATAATAGTGAGAGTCCAGTCCAACCCTTTCTACTTATAAATGCACATAACCTCTAAACTAAAAATGACCTCCCTTCCTCCTCAACGACACCTGGAGTCGAACTTTTGCTTGCTTGCAGAATGGCCTCAGCCTATGAACATTACATCATAACACCCAAGACAATGGGCACATAAGCACGAAGCATGAAGTTTGGTTCTTTTATGAATTTATTATGGGTCTACTGAAAATGTGAGCAAATCTGCTGGGTCAAAAGTATACATACAGCAATGTTAATATTTGGTTACATGTCCCTTGGCAAGTTTCACTGCAATAAGGCGCTTTTGGTAGCCATCTGGTTGAATTTTTGACCACTCCTCTTGACAAAATTGGTGCAATTCTGCTAAATGTGTTGGTTTTCTGACATGGACTTGTTTCTTCAGCATTGTCCACATGTTCTCAATGAGGTTTAAGTCAGGAATTTTTGAAAGGCCATTCTAAAACCTTAATTCTAGCCTGATTCAGCCATTCCTTTACCACTTTTGACGTGTGTTTGGGGGTCATTGTCCTGTTGGAACACCAAACTGCGCCCAAGACCCAACTCCGGGCTGATGATTTTAGGTTGTCCTGAAGAATTCCTTTTTCATTGTCCCATTTACTCTCTGTAAAGCACCAGTTGCATTGGCAGCAAAACAGGCGCAGAGCATAATACTACCACCACCATGCTTGACGGTAGGCTTGGCGTTCCTGGGATTAAAGGCCTCACATTTTCTCCTCCAAACATATTAAAGTTAAAGTTAAAGTTTAAGTACCAATGATTGTCACACACACACTAGGTGTGGCGAGATTATTCTCTGCATTTGACCCATCACCCTTGATCACCCCCTGGGAGGTGAGGGGAGCAGTGGGCAGCAGCGGTGGCCGCGCCCGGGAATCATTTTGGTGGTTTAACCCCCAATTCCAACCCTTGATGCTGGGTATTGTGGCCAAACAGCTCAATTTTTCTTTCATCTGACATCACATGGACAAAGATAAGACCTTTTGGAGGAAAGTTCTGCGGACTTTTGACCGGTCTCAGGCTTGTCGCTGCCCCGCCCACTCTGCCCCTTGCCTTGTCTGCATGAATCAGCACACCACTGTCATTCAAAAGTGCAGATTTTAACCATTGCAATCATTTTATATCGTTTGAAAACATCTAGTGGGCCGCATTGAAGTGTTTAATATGTTGTATTATGCCAATGTAGCCCAGTTAACTGCCTTTTTTATTCTGTTTTGCAAGACCTGTGTTAAGTTAAGTTAAAGTTAAAGTACCAATGATTGTCACACATACACTAGGTGTGGTGAAATTTGTCCTCTGCATTTTGACCCATCCCCTTGTTCACCCCCTGGGAGGTGGGAGGAGCAGTGAGCAGCACCGGTGGCTGCGCCCGGGAATAATTTTTGGTGATTTAACCCCCCAATTCCAACCCTTGATGCTGAGTGCCAAGCAGGGAGGTAATGGGTCCCATTTTTATAGTCTTTGGTATGACTCGGCCGGGGTTTGAACTCACAACCTACCGATCTCAGGGCGGACACTTTAACCTTGACACCTCATTGGCTGGTTCCGAGACAGGATCGATCGCTTCAGCCTTCAATTACTGGAAGTGAGTTTTGCTTTTTGAATTTTTCAACACTGAATTCTTTTTACACTGAATTTTTATAAACAGTACAAACAATCTTTTACATTGAATTTTTTTAACACTGAATTTTTTAACATTTAATTTTTATGCACTGAATTTTAAAACACATAATGTGAAAACGCTGAATTTATTTCAATTAAATTGTCTGCGTAATTCAAATGTAAAAAAATGCAGTTACATAAATTCAGTGTAAAAAAAAAAAAGCTTTGGTAACAGAGGCACAAATTAACCTCTATACTTGTAAATAGACGAGACCCTCGTTCTGACTGGGGATGATACTCGAAACCAGTTTTCCCGTTTGTTCGATAAGAAAAGAACCGAGTCCTCGGACTCGAATCCCTTTTTGAGAACCGGTACCCGTTATGGAGACCACTATAGTAAAGAAAAAGAGTTGGTTCTTTATTCGAATCCCTGGGAACGAATCCCGTCCCGACCAGATATGCCCCGTGAGACATCACAAGAAATGACGTGTGTAAACAAAACAAAATGACACTGTGTATGTGTTGTATGTCTAATTATAAATAATGCAGACGAGGCGTGTTGGCTGAGTTCTTGACGTTTACTTTCACAGTGTGCTCATAACCTCATTCTTAGCTGCCGGCGTGACGACATGCAACAACACTTTTCGGGGCTACCGCGCATGCTCGTCACTCCCGTTGCATGCTGGATAGTGTAGTTGTTATATTCCCTAGCTCAGTGATTTTCAACCACTGTGCCGCGTGCCGTGATATATTGCCTGGTGTGCCGTGGGAAATTATGCAACTTCACCTAATTGGTCCAAAAAATATTTTTTGCATATCAATAGTCATAATAATGTGCCGTTGTCTAGTGCCTGTGCTGTGTAGAGCTTGGCAGGGTAACCATGTAATACTTCATATCAGTAGGTGGCAGCAGGTAGTTCATTGCTTTGTAGAAGTCGGAACACGTCGAGGATGGTTTGTCGTGATCCCAATAGGCAGAGCACAGCGGGAGACAGCGTGCAGGTAAAAAGGTATGTAACGCTTAAACCAAAAATCAACAAAAGGCAAGTCCCGCTAGGAAAAGGCACTGAAGCATAGGGATGGCTATGTAAAACAAAAGTAAAACTGAATTGGCTACAAAGTCAACAAAAACGGAATGCTGGACGACAGCAAAAACTTACAGCGTGTGGAGCAAAGACGGCGTCCACAAAGCACATCCCGTACATGCCATGACAATCAACAATGTCCCCACAAAGAAGGATAGCGTACGCACAACTTAAATAGTCTTGATTGCGAAAACAAAGCAGGGGCGGGCAATAGCGTTCAAAGGAAGGCGTGAAGCTGCTACAGGAGAACACCAACAAAACAGGAAGGGTCACCAAAATCACAGCGCAAGACAGGAACTAAAGCAATACACACAGGAAACAACAACAAACTCAAAATAAGGCACGGCAACCTGGTGGGGTTTAATTTGTTAACCTTTTCTGCTGGTGGTGTGCCTAGGTATTTTTTTTATGAAAAAAATGTGCCTTGGCTCAAAAAAGGTTGAAAAACACTGCCCTAGCTAATAACAGCACATCTTTCCCCCTATAAAGAAATAATGTTAACTCAATAACGTGTATTTCTTTTTTTAGCTTTAACTTTTCATTTGTTAGCATTGTAACCACATTTGCAAACAACTTTTCTCTTCATAGAATGTTCTTTCAATAAAGAAATAAAGTGCAACAATGTCAAAAGCATCATAACAAACAGTTACGTCAAATAGCAGCAGAAGTGCACTTTTTGGAGAGCTGTATTATTTTCAGTTTTGTGCCCAAGGGACTGATTTTATTTAAAGCCCTACTGAAATGCGATTTTCTTATTTAAACGGGGATAGCAGGTCCATTCTATGTGTCATACTTGATCATTTCGCGATATTGCCATATTTTTGCTAAAAGGATTTAGTAGAGAACATCGACGATAAAGTTTGCAACTTTTGGTCGCTGACAAAAAAGCCTTGCCTGTACCGGAAGTAGCAGACGATATGCGCGTGACGTCACAGGTTGTGGAGCTCCTCACATCTGCACATTGTTTACAATCATGGCCACCAGCAGCGAGAGCGATTCGGACCGAGAAAGCGACAATTTCCCTATTAATTTGAGCGAGGATGAAAGATTTGTGGATGAGGAAAGTGAGAGTGAAGGACTAGAGGGCAATGGGAGCGATTCAGATAGGGAAGATGCTGTGAGAGGCGGGTGGGACCCGATATTCAGCTGGGAATGACTAAAACAGTAAATAAACACAAGACATATATATACTCTATTAGCCACAACACAACCAGGCTTATATTTAATATGCCACAAATTAATCCCGCATAACAAACACCTCCCCCCTCCCGTCCATATAACCCGCCAATACAACTCAAACACCTGCACAACACACTCAATCCCACAGCCCAAAGTACCGTTCACCTCCCCAAAGTTCATACAGCACATATATTTCCCCAAAGTCCCCAAAGTTACGTACGTGACAAGCACATTGCGGCATGCACGTACGGGCAAGCGATCAAATGTTTGGAAGCCGCAGCTACATGCGTACTCACGGTACCGCGTCTGCGCATCCAACTCAAAGTCCTCCTGGTAAGAGTCTCTGTTGTCCCAGTTCTCCACAGGCCAATGGTAAAGCTTGACTGTCATCTTCCGGGAATGTAAACAATGAAACACCGGCCGTGTTTGTGTTGCTGCAGTCGGCCGCAATACACCGCTTCCCACCTACAGCTTTCTTCTTTGCTGTCTCCATTGTTCATTGAGCAAATTGCAAAAGATTCACCAACACAGATGTCCAGAATACTGTGGAATTTTGCGATGAAAACAGACAACTTAATAGCTGGCCACCATGCTGTCCCATCCGTGACGTCACGCGCAGACGTCATCATACCGAGACGTTTTCAGCAGGATATTTTGCGCGAAATTTAAAATTGCACTTTAGTAAGCTAACCCGGCCGTATTGGCATGTGTTGCAATGTTAAGATTTCATCATTGATATATAAACTATCAGACTGCGTGGTCGGTAGTAGTGGGTTTCAGTAGGCCTTTAACACTATATTATTATGTATACACCTATAGTGATCACAGAGACAGGTTGTTTTTGTGTTACTGTATATATTTGTTTTTCTGAAAAATCCCACTTAATATACTTTGGGTAACAACAGTCAATATTAGTTATAGTTTTTTGTTTTTTTTAGGGGGGTAACAGTCAATATTTATTTATTTATTAGATTTTTTTCTTATATAATAAAAGTGATCTTTTGTTCAACCAAATATTGTGTGTTTTTTTCCATATACAACAACCTATATGGACTCGATAAGAGAATCGATAAGGAATCGGTTCGATAAGAGGATTCGATAATAGGCTCGAACTCGATCATTTCTTATCAAACATTATTCCTCGTTCTGACTGATGCCTTTTACAGTTCATTCTAAAATATTCCTCTATTCCAAAACTGTGCACGCTTGTACACGCTGCTGTACTTAGAGGCAGTGGGCTGCAAGGCAATCAGAAAGCCCTCATACCACTAGTGCGACCTTTTTTAAAACAAGCAGTTGCCTGAGCCATACATTTTAAATTGGAAGTCAAAACAAGGCAAAATCCAGTATCCTCGGCTGATTGCGGAGGTAGCTGCACTTTCACTCACTGTGATTATTGTGATTTATGTACCTTGCGCATATCGCTTGAGAGCATAGCCTGTTTCATCTCATGAACTTTTGAAAGTATGGGAGCATGTTTTTTTTTTTGGGTTTTTAGTTTTGAAGCTTTCTTCTCGTTTTGTTTTGTAGGAACAAAAAGTACAGTGTGCTATGTTGTGCTCGACTTTTATTTCAAAAGAATGTTCTTTGGGGTGACAATGGATGACACTGGATGATAGGGATGGGTACGGCTGTACAATCCAATACAATAGATAGCAGTCTGCAGGCTGGCGGTTGGTTTACCTTAGTTTAGGGGTTGGCAACCTGTGGCTCGTCTGTCTTTTGCAACACTGGTATGGAAGAAATGTGCATTTTTTTAATAATCCGACTTTCTGTAAGGCAATGAAGGTGTCCATGCTGAATTCTGACTGGTGATTGGATGAGCAAGAGAAAGGGAGAGCGTGGACCTCCGCAGTAAGATAAACATTTTGAATAAATCCCCAAAAATAAATATTTTAGAAGAAAATAGAGCAGGGGTGTCCAAACTACGGCCCTTTTAGGCCTAATGTTGACCGGCGGCGTCTTTAATTCATACTTGCCAACCCTCCCGGATTTTCCGGGAGACTCCCGAAATTCAGCGCCTCTCCCGAAAACCTCCCGGGACAAATTTTCTCCCGAAAATCTCCCAAAATTCAGGCGGACTCGGGTCCATGAGGACCTGAGTCCGCTAACCCACAACATAAACAGCATGCCTGCCCAATAACGTTATAACTGTAGAATGATGGAGGGCGAGTTCTTGGTTTCTTATGTGGGTTTATTGTTAGGCAGTTTCATTAACGTCCTCCCAGCGCGGCAACAACACACAACAACAGCAGTCACGTTTTTCTCTACCGTAAAGCAGTTCGTCTGCCGTAAACAGCAATGTTGTGACACTCTTAAACAGGACAATACTGCCATCTAGTGCATTTGATGAAAGCACTTTTGTGCGTGCCACACAGAATGCATCATCAGAGGTTCAGCATGGTTCGAAAAATAGTGACAGAGAATAGAACAAGGATGGACAATTCAACCCTTAACTCAACAATGAGTAGATGAGTGTTATGTGTGTAAATAAATGAACACTGAAATTCAAGTATTTATTTTATATATATATATATATATATATATATATATATAATAAAATAAATATATAATAAAATACATATATATATATATATATATATATATATATATATATATATATATATATATATATATATATATATATATATATATATATATATAGCTAGAATTCACTGAACGACAAGTATTTCTTATATATACATAATCTATGAAATACTTGACTTGGTGAATTCTAGCTGTAAATATACTCCTCCCCTTTTAGCCACGCCCCCGTCCCACCCCGACCACGCCCACCCCCACCCCCCACCTTCCGAAATCGGAGGTCTCAAGGTTGGCAAGTATGCTTTAATTTGGCCCGCGAGACGACACGAGTTCAATAATAAATTCAACCATGAGCACCAACTCTTCCGGGATGCTACAAAATAAGCAAACCCCATCGGTGGATCTACACCTGACATCCACTGTAATGATACCAAGTACAATAGCGTATCTAGTCGATGCTACTATGATTACATCGATGTTTTTTAGCATCACAAAATCTTCTTTCGTTTTTTTTTTTTTAATGAATTTCATGTTTATAAACTCAGGAAATATGTCCCTGGACACATGAGGACACATGTATGATTCCCGTAACTACTTGGTATCGGATCGATACCTAAATGTGTGGTATCATCCAAAACTAATGTAAAGTATCAAACAACAGAAGAATAAGTGATTATTAAGTTAAAGTTAAAGTACCAATGATTGTCACACACACTAGGTGTGGCGAAATTATTCTATGCATTCGACCCATCACCCTTGTTCACCCCCCTGGGAGATGAGGAGAGCAGTGAGCAGCAGCGGTGGCCACGCCCAGGAATTATTTTTGGTGATTTAACCCCCCATTTCAACCCTTGATGCTGAGTGCCAAGCAGGGAGGTAATGGGTCCAATTTTTATAGTCTTTGGTATGACTTGGCCGGGATTTGAACTCACGACCTACCGATCTCAGGATGGACCCACTAGGCTTACATTTTAACAGAAGTATAGATAGAACATGTTAAAAGAAAAAGTAAGCAGATATTAACAGTAAAGGAACAAGTAGATTAATAATTAATTTTCTACCACTTGTCCTTAATAATGTTGACAAAATAATAGAATGATGAATGACACAATATGTTACTGCATATGTCAGCAGACTAAATTAGGAACCTTTGTTTGCTTTCTTACTAATAAAAGACAAGTTGTCTTGTATGTTCACTATTTATTTAAGGACAAACTTGCAATAAGAAACATATGTTTAATGTACCCTAAGATTTGTCGTTAAAATAAAGACAATAATGACATTTTAAATGACGTCCCCTTTATTTAGAAAAGTACCAAATTACTTTTGGCACCGGTACCAAAATATTGGTATCGGGACAAAACTAGTGCATGCTGTATATTTAAACAAAACTTAACTAACCAAGCAAACACTTTTTGGAAGAACACAAACACCAGTGTTACAGGCATAGCCGTGGACAAATATGTTGGGGGCCTTTGTGAACTTTGACATGTGCCTGGGGGCTGGAATAAAGGTGGAAGTGGGTTAAGGCTAGTTGGAAAACAGTAGGTGAATACGCACTTTGGATTTGGACAGACTTCACAAATGTATACTGCTAAAGCTGAAAGTTAGTTCAAGTTAAAGTACCAATGATTATCACACACACTAGGTGTGGAGAAATTATTCTCTGCATTTGACACATCAGACTTGATCACCCCCTGGGAGGTGAGGGGAGCAGTGAGCAGCAGCGGTGGTCGCGCCCGGGAATCATTTTTGGTGATTGAACCCCCAATTCCAACCCTTGATGCTGAGTGCCAAACCGGGAGGTGATGGGTCCCATTTTTATAGTCTTTGGTATGACTCGGCCGGGGTTTGAACTCACAACCTACCAATCTCTCACAAGTTTGTGTGCCAATATTGACATGATCGACTGGTAAGCTGCTTCCTTGCCTTCCTTGCTCGTGGAAGTTTATTCTAGATCATATATCATGCCTCTTACCTGGATAGTAGAAGGATGAAGATGTATTCCGAAGAGTTAGTCAACTTTGGCATCCAATTTAGACCTGGAAATTGGCGAGAGCGACACGAAACGGCGCTTGGTTCTACCCCGATTTTTTTCGTGGGAGTCCTTCTTCATATATGTCGGATGAAAAAAGCACAGCTCCCTCCCCCCATTCTCACCACATTCTACAGAGGCACTATAGAGAGCCTACTGACCAACTGCATCTCTGTCTGGACTGGAGCCTGCAATGCCTCAGACTGGAAGTCTCTGCAGAGAGTGGTGAGGACGGCAGAAAAGATCATCAGTACTCCTCTTCCTCCTATCCAGGAGATCGCAAAAAGCCGCTGCCTGACCAGGGCTCAGAAAATCTGCAGAGACTCCTCCCACCCCCACCAAGGACTGTTTTCACTGCTGGACTCTAGAAAGAGGTTCCGCAGCTTCCGAAGCAGAACCTCCAAGTTCTGTAACAGCTTCTTCCCTCAGGCCGTAAGACTCTTGAACGCATCATAATAATCCCTTCAATTCCCCCCAAAAATGGATTAACTCGCTGGAATATAAAGACAATATAACATACATCCATAAACGTGGATGCATATGCAAAAGTGCAATATATTTATCTGTACAGTAATCTATTTATTTATATCTACACCTTATTGATTTTTTTATCCTGCACTACCATGAGCTAATGCAACGAAATGTAATTCTTATCTGTACAGTAAAGTTCAAATTTGAATGACAATAAAAAGGAAGTCTAAGTCTAAATCATAAATCATGCCTCTTACCTGGACAGTAGAAGGATGAGGATGTATTCCGACGAGTTAGTCAACTTTGGCATCCAATTTAGACCTGGAAATTGGCGAGAACGACACGAAACGACGCTTGGTTCTATCCCACTTTTTGTTCGTGGGGATTATGAGTCATTCTTCATCTAAACAGGACTATAACAAGATTCTATCAGTCGGCATCCTATTGACAGCAAACATTGTACAGTAAGTGATGTTTTATTAAGTTTGTTGGCTCTCATGGAGTCTGTAGTGTTGTTGAAAAAAAAAACTAACAATGTGATGCGTTTTTACTACATTACTAGAGATGTCCGATAATATCGGTCGATAAATGCTTTAAAAATCTAATATCGGAAATTATCGGTATCGTTTTTTTTATCGGTATCGTTTTTTTTTGTTTATTTATTTATTTATTTATTTTTTTTATTAAATCAACATAAAAAACACAAGATACACTTACAATTAGTACACCAACCCAAAAAACCTCCCTCCCCCATTTACACTCATTCACACAAAAGGGTTGTTTCTTTCTGTTATTAATATTCTGGTTCCTACATTATATATCAATATATATCAATACAGTCTGCAAGGGATACAGTCCGTAAGCACACATGATTGTGCGTGCTGCTGGTCCACTAATAGTACTAACCTTTAACAGTTAATTTTACTCATTTTCATTAATTACTAGTTTCTATGTAACTGTTTTTATATTGTTTTACTTTCTTTTTTATTCAAGAATTTTTTTTTTTAAAAAGGACCTTATCTTCACCATACCTGGTTGTCCAAATTAGGCATAAATATGTGTTAATTCCACGACTGCATATATCGGTATCGGTTGATCGGTAATTAAGAGTTGGACAATATCGGAATATTGGATATCGGCAAAAAAGCCATTATCGGACATCCCTATACATTACATATATACTTACAGCATGTATATAAACTCTTAATGGAGATGTTTTGTTGTTGTTTTTTAGGAGCATTGATTGATTGATTGATTGAAACTTTTATTAGTAGATTGCACAGTACAGTACATATTCCGTACAATTGACCACTAAATGGTAACACCCGAATACATTTTTCAACTTGTTTAAGTCGGGGTCCACATTAATCAATTCATGGTAGCATTGTAGGCAGAATAGAGCGATTCCCATAGGCTTCATTGTAAGCGGACTTAAGGTTGCATTTATTTACTATTTAGAATGCATTAAAAAAAGAAAAACATATGTGCGTTTGCCATACATAAATATTGTGAATGATAGGCAAAATTCTCCCCCAGAAGTGCAGTTCCCTTTTAAGATTAAAAACCTTTTAATGTGTGTATAAGTGTGCATTCAACCATTCCACGAGAATAATGATAACCGTGATGAATTTGGTCAATATACCGTATTTTTCGGAGTATAAGTCGCTCCGGAGTATAAGTCGCACCTGCCGAAAATGCATAATAAAAAACGAAAAAAACATATATAAATCGCACTGGAATATAAGTCGCATTTTTTGGGGAAATTTATTTGATAAAAGCCAACACCAAGAATAGACATTTGAAAGGCAATTTAAAATAAATAAAGAATAGTGAACAACAGGCTGAATAAGTGTACATTATATGAGGCATAAATAACCAACCGAGAACGTTCCTGGTATGTTAACGTAACATATTATGGTAAGAGTCATTCAAATAACTATAACATACAGAACATGCTATACGTTTACCAAACAATCTGTCACTCCTAATCGCTAAATCCCATGAAATCTTATACGTCTAGTCTCTTACGTGAATGAGCTAAATAATATTATTTGATATTTTACGGTAATGTGTTAATAATTTCACACGTAAGCAGAGGTGGGTAGTAACGCGCTACATTTACTCCGTTACATGTACTTGAGTAACTTTTGGGATAAATTGTACTTCTAAGAGTAGTTTTGATGCAACATACTTTTACTTTTACTTGAGTATATTTATAGAGAAGAAACGCTACTTTTACTACGCTCCATTTATCTACATTCAGCTCGCTACTCGCTACTGATTTTTATCGATCTGTTAATGCACGCTTGTTTGTTTTGGTCTGTCAGACAGACCTTCAAAGTGCGTTTCACCAAATACAGTCACTGGTGACGTTGGACCAATCAAACAGAGCCAGGGGTCACATGACCTGACTTAAACAAGTTGAAAAACTTATTGGGGTGTTACCATTTAGTGGTCAATTGTACGGAATATGTACTTCACTGTGCAATCTACGAATACAAGTTTCAATCAATCAATCAAGAGTGTGAAGGAAAAAAGACACTTTTTTTATTTCAACCGTACTTCCCGTCAAAAGCCTAAAGACTGACTGCACAGTTCCTGTCTTCACAATAAAAGTGCCGCTCCATCGCGCCTTCTCTTACAAAATAAGAGTCTCCGAAAGCCAGCGCAAACAAGCTAGCAAGCTACGGAGTTTGCCGCCAATGTATTTCTTGTGAAGTGTATAAAAAGGAATATGGAAGCTGGACAAATAAGATGCCAAAAACCAACCACTTTCATGTGGTATTAGACAGAAAGGAGGAACTTTTTTTCTCCTCCATTTGAAAACATGGACGTTATCATCACTACTGTCTGATTCCAATCAATGCAAGTCATCACAATCAACTTATATTCTTGTCTTCATGAAAGAAAGGAATCTATATGTTAAACATGCATGTATATTCATGAAAACACCTTTAACATGTAAACAAAAAAGGCAAAATAAATAAATATAAATTATTTATTGTATATATCAATGTATGTGTATGTATATGTATATATATATATATATATATATATATATATATATATATATTAGAGATGCGCGGATAGGCAATTATTTCATCCGCAACCGCATCACAAAAGTCGTCATCCATCCGCCATCCACCCGAACCAACATTTTATCAAAACCACACCCGCCCGCCACCCGCCCGTTGTTATATATCTAATATAGACGATGCAAGGCATTAGTGAGGTTATAAAGCTTTTGCCTGTTAAAGAAAGGAGACTGATCCAATGGAGCAGAGACATTCAATGCGTGCCACGCATTAATATCTCTTGGCCACGCATTAGTGGCTAAGAGATATTAATGCGTGATAATATTATTTATCATTATTATAATATTATTGTCATTTCCATTAAGAAAGTGTTGACTATTGTTGCCAATGCCCTCAGATCAGGAGTGCGTTCCTCACACGTTGTGTGCGCAGTTGCAGAAAGCAGAACGAGGCTTTTAAGAAGTGAAAAAAATGTTTTAGAAAGACTAGGCCTATATTTTCGTTAGGTAAAAAAAATGTTCAGAATTTATTTCAATGAATATTAACTTGTTAACGTTATAATGCTCAAATAGGGACGAGGGCGGGGTGCATAGTGTAGTGAACAATTTCGCGACAAAGATGAACCTTTATTGATTAATCTGCAGCCATGACAAAATATCAGACAATCTCCATTGTCAACGACAGGCAGGAAAATAAAGATAAACACATAGCCTATGTTCTAGGCATAGGCATAGGCTCATACGTTTTTAAGTTGAAATAAAAAAATAAATAAAAAATGTGCCTCATAAGCCTTAGGCTGTCAATCACGCGCACAAACTTAAATTATACAATAACACATGCATGTCATCTCTATTTAAACAAAAATAAATTAAATAAATAATAATAATAAATTACCTGCAACTTATTGGCCAAGGCAAATAGCTGAAGGGGGGAAATCTAACCCATCAGACTGCACTTTATCATCAAACTTGAATTATAATGAAAATAGACGGTCGCGACAAACAAAGCAGGCTAAATATCCTTACATTGTCGCCAATCGGAGATGCGCTTCACTTGAAAGCGAGGCCAAATAATTATTCACACATAGTAGTATATCTCGAATAGAAAAAAAACACAATAAACAACGCAATTGCCTTAATTCCTTTGCATTGTAGTGCGCCCAAACAACACGTAACCATCAAAATTATTTAGCTGACGGAACTCAATATAGGTTAGACATGGGCTTATTTGGTATAGCCTATAGGTAACGTAGACTAATTCGTTTAACATATCCAACCGTATGTCTACTTACTTTTTTTTTTGTTAGCTCTATGCAGGAATAAAATGGCATCTACAGTGCCAGGATTCAGGCGAGAGCGCCTGGCCTCTTAAATGCGCCCTGCTGCGCTGAAGGAGCGCTCACTTGCACCACTTGTTGCTGGGACGCGGTGCCATCTTTTTCTTTTTTTCTTCTTCTTCTGTTATGTTGTGTTGTGCTGCAGTGCCTGATGAATAATTGACTGTTTCAAAGAGTGCTGCTCGTTTTTCGTATGTGGGTAACAACATTTAACTATGTATATATATTTCCGAATTGGTTCAACCGCAACCCGCCCGCATCTATTTAAAATCTATTTTTACCCGCCCGACCCGCGGTTTATCCGCGGACTCCGCGGTTGTGTCCGCAAACCACGCATCTCTAATGTGTATATATATATATATATATATATATATATATATATATATATGCATGATATGTGTGTGTATGTTAGTCATCACTTACTCAGTATTTGAGTAGTTTTTTCACAACATACTTTTTACTTTTACTCAAGTAAATATTTGGGTGACTACTCCTTACTTTTACTTGAGTACTAAATCTCTAAAGTAACAGTACTCTTACTTGAGTACAATTTCTGGCTACTCTACCCACCAATGCACGTAAGTCGCTCCTGAGTATAAGTCGCACCCCCGGCCAAACTATTAAAAAAAACTGCGACTTATAGTCCGAAAAATACGGTAACCGTAACATGAAATTTGCTAAGACCAAGCAAAAATTTTTAGCATGCCATTGTAGAGAAAAGGAAATGGACACTGTAAAGCAATTGCTTTCAAAATGTTTTCAAGGATTGGTTTCCCGTAATTAGAAAAAAACAACACACTGATACATTCTGGGTTTGACTTGCCAATGTTCTGCAGCGGTCTGTCCTCAACTAAAATACATAAGCAAGTGCACGAGCTAACAAAGGACTGCAGTTTGGAGTGTCCCTCTTGGTTAGGAGCAGTTTTTTCTACTATTTGTGAACACTTTCTCGACGGGTAAAAACAAACTGAAAAGACGCAACGGAGACGTTGTCAAAGGTCAACGACACCCTTCAGCAGTGCCCACGACAAACGGCACACACCTCGAGAAGAAGTGGTCTGACACCGATAAATGTGTTGCTGTGTGCTGCCACTGGAAGGGTTTGGGGAATAGTAAGAGTTGTTCCTCTTGATGAGTGTCTGCATTCTAAAATTGGAAAGTGCCTTGTCAGTTGTAATCTTCCACGAGGGGGTAAGGGAGGGGGGAAGTAGACACTAAGTAGTTGTGGCGGAATTGTTGGCCCTTGCGTCGTCCGCCGGGACGACTCCAAACTATTGTGCTTCTTTTACTTTACTGTGTACTCATAATAAGGTACAGTTGTGGTCAAAAGTTTACATACACTTGTAAAAAACATAATGTCATGGCTGTCTTGAGTTTCCAATCATTTCTGCAACTCTTATTTTTTCGTGATAGAGTGATTGGAGCACATACTTGTTGGTCACAAAAAACAATCATGAAGTTTGGTTCTTTTATGAATTTATTATGGGTCTACTGAAAGTGTGACCAAATCTGCTGGGTCAAAAGTATACATACAGCAACATACATTATCAATTTTGGTGATGTAGAAAAGTTACAATCAAATCAAACTAGCTCCATGGCATGGCCTCTTAACTTCATGTGAGTGATTATGATTGACGACACCTGTTGACTTCTCTGAGCCCATTCAAAATGGAGCTCATGTGATGCAGTCATTAGACTCGGTTACAAACGCGAAAATGGGAAAGTCAAAGGAACTCAGTACAGATCTGAAAAAAAACAAATAATTGTGAGGAAAGTCACCTGGAGCCATTTAAAAGCAGCTTAAAGGGGAACATTATCACAATCACAACACTATCAGAAGGGTTAAAACCATTAAAAATCAGTTCCCAGTGGCTTATTTAATTTTTCGAAGTTTTTTTTCAAAATTTTACCCATCACGCAATATCCCTAAAAAAAAGCTTCAAAGTGCCTGATTTTAACCATCGTTATATACACCCGTCCATTTTCCTGTGACGTCACATAGTGATGCCAACACAAACAAACATGGCGGAAAGAACAGCAAGCTATAGCGACATTAGCTCGGATTCAGACTCGGATTTCAGCGGCTTAAGCGATTCAACAGATTACGCATGTATTGAAACGGATGGTTGTAGTGTGGAGGCAGGTAGCGAAAACGAAATTGAAGAAGAAACTGAAGCTATTGAGCCATATCGGTTTGAACCGTATGCAAGCGAAACCGACACGACAGCCAGCGACACGGGAGAAAGCGAAAACGAATTTGGCGATCGCCTTCCAACCAACGATTGGTATGTGTTTGTTTGGCATTAAAGGAAACTAACAACTATGAACTAGGTTTACAGCATATGAAATACATTTGGCAACAACATGCACTTTGAGAGTGCAGACAGCCCAATTTTCATCAATTAATATATTCTGTAGACATACCCTCATCCACGCTCTTTTCCTGAAAGCTCATCTGTCCAGTTTTGGAGTTGATGTCAGCAGGCCAGGGAAGCTAGGGTCGATATTCTTCTCTTGATCATCTTCGGTGGCATAAGGGACGGTGTGAGCCAAGACATCCAGGGGGTTTAGCTTGCTCATCTGCGGGAACAAACTGCCGCCATTGGTTGCCGTGCTACCGAGTCCCTTTGTCCCTGAATTGCTCACACACTCCGGCAGATTCAATGGGGGTCTGGCGGCAGATTTCTTTGACTTTATCGTTGGAAATGCATCTGCTTTGAGTGTCGCAGGATATCCACACATTCTTGCCATCTCTGTCGTAGCATAGCTTTTCGTCAGTAAAGTGTGCGGAACAAACGTCCAATTTCTTGCCCCTTTCGCATCTTTGGGCCACTGGTGCAACTTGAATCCGTCCCTGTTCGTGTTGTTACACCCTCCGACAACACACCGAGGAGGCATGATGTCTCCAAGGTACGGAAAACAGTCGAAAAAACGGAAAATAACAGAGCTGATTTGACTCGGTGTTTCAGAAAATGGCGGATTGCTTCCCGATGTGACGTCGCGTTGTGACGTCATCGCTCCGAGAGCGAATAATAGAAAGACGTTTAATTCGCCAAAATTCACCCATTTAGAGTTCGGAAATCGGTTAAAAAAATATATGGTCTTTTTTCTGCAACATCAAGGTATATATTGACGCTTACATAGGTCTGGTGATAATGTTCCCCTTTAAGGTCCCAAGAGCAACTGTGCAGGCAACTGTTCGTAAGTATAAAGTGCATGGCACAGTTTTGTCACTGCCACAATCAGGAAGAAAACGCAAGCTATAATAATAATAATAATAATAATAATAATGGATTAGATTTTATATCGAGCTTTTCTATTAATAAATACTCAAAGCGCTCACAGAGAAGTGGGAACCCATCATTCATTCACACCTGGTGGTGGTAAGCTACATTTGTAGCCACAGCTGCACTGGGGTAGACTGACGGAAGCGAAGCTGCCAGTTTGCGCCTACAGCCCCTCCGACCACCACCTATCATTCATTCATCAGTCATTCATCAGTGTGAGTGGCACCGGGGGCAAAGGTGAAGTGTCCTGCCCAAGGACACATCGGCAGCGATTTGGATGGTAAGAGGCGGGGAGCAAACCTGCAACCCTCAGGTTGCCATACCGCTGAGAGAAAATTGTTCAGGATGTCAACCGAGAACCACCAAAAAGCAGGTCTGCAATGAAGTGGAAGCTGCTGGAACACGTGTCAGTGTCCACAGTCAAGCGTGTTTTGCATGGCCATGGACTGAGAGGCTACCATGCAAGAAGGAAGCCCTTGCTCCAGATGCGACACCTTAAGGCTCGTCTAAAGTTTGCTGCTGATCACATGGACAAAGATAACACCTTCTGGAAGAAAGTTCTGTGGTCAGATGAAACAAAAGTTGAGATGTTTGGCCACAATACACAGCAATATGTTTGGAGGAGAAAAGGTGAGGCCTTTAATCCCAGGAACACCATTCCTATCTAAGGATGATACTCGAAACCGATTTTCCCGGTTGTTCGATAAGAAAAGAGGGACTTGACTTGGACTTGAATCCCTTTTTGAGAACCGGTACCCGTTATCGAGACCACTATAGTAAAGAAAAATAGTTGATTCTTTATTCGAATCCCGTCCCGACCAGAAATGCCCCGTGGGACATCACAAGAAATGACGTCACGTAGCTCAGTCATTAGGCGCAGATAGGGAAAGCAGGAAAAACAATGGACCGGAAAAAGCGTTCCAAGGTGTAATAAAGTTCAAAACAAAAGGTGTAATCCAATGAATAGCTTTACTGAGAGATTTGAGCAGGGTACAAACACATGACCAACACTTTTACGACCAACCGGAAACATAGCAACCAGGCTAGCAACGCACCTCCTTTACAGCAGCTGTCGCAACGTTCTTAAAGCAACCACGACATATAAGACATGATCTCCCTTTTTTAACTTTTGTTTTCTTACTTGTAAACAAAACAAAATCACACTGTATATGTGTTGTCTGTCTAATTATAAATAATGCAGACGAGGCGTGTTGGCTGAGTTCTTGACGTTTACTTTCACAGCGTGCTCATAACCTCATTCTTAGCTGCCGGCGTGACGACATGCAACAACACTTTTCGGGGCTACCGCGCATGCTCGTCACTCCCGTTGCATGCTGGGTAGTGTAGTTGTTATATTCCCTAGCTCATAACATCACATCTTTCCCCCTATAAAGAAATAATGTTAACTCAATAAAGTGTATTTCTTTTTTTAGCTTTAACTTTTCTTTTTTTTTTAGCATTGTAACCACATTTGCAAACAACTTTTCTCTTCATAGAATTTTCTTTCAATAAAGAAATAAAGTGCAAAAATGTCAAAGCATCATAACAAACCTTTATGTCAAATAGCAGCAGAAGTGCACTTTTTGGAGAGCTGTATTATTTTCAGTTTTGTGCCCAAGGGACTGATTTTAATTAGCACTATATTATTATTTATACACCTATAGTGATCACAGAGACAGGTTGTTTTTGTGTTACTGTATGTATTTGTTTTTCTGAAAAACCCCACTTAATATACTTTGGGTAACAACAGTCAATATTTATTTATTTTATTTTATTTTTTTAGGGGGGTAACAGTCAATATTTATTTATTTATTAGATTTAATTTTTTTCTTATATAATATTTGTTAAACCAAATATTGTGTGTTTTTTTCCATATACAACAACCTACCTGGACTCGATAAGAGAATCGATAAGGAATCGGTTCGATAAGAGGATTCAATAATAGGCTCGAACTCGATAATTTCTTATCAAACATCATCCCTATGCCTACCGTCAAGCATGGTGGTGGTAGTATTATGCTCTGGGCCTGTTTTGCTGCCATTAGATCTGGTGCTTTACAGAGAGTAAATGGGACAATGAAAAAGAAGGATTACCTCCAGGACAAGCTAAAATCATCAGCCCGGAGGTTGGGTCTTGGGCGCAGTTGGGTGTTCCAACAGGACAATGACCCCAAACACATGTGAAAAGCGGTAAAGGAATGGTTAAATCAGGCTAGAGTTAAGGTTTTAGAATGGCCTTCCCAAAGTCCTGTGTGGACAATGCTGAAAAAACAAGTCCATGTCAGAAAACCAACAAATTTAACTGAACTGCACCAATTTTGTCAAGAGGAGTGGTCAAAAAATTCAACCAGAAGCTTGTGGATGGCTACCAAAAGCACCTTATTGCAGTGAAACTTGCCAAGGGACATGTAACCAAATATTAACATTGCTGTATGTATACTTTTGACCCAGCAGATTTGCTCACATTTTCAGTAGACCCATAATAAATTCATAAAAGAACCAAACTTCACGAATGTCTTTTGTGACCAACAAGTATGTGCTCCAATCACTCTATCACAAAAAAATAAGAGTTGTAGAAATTATTGGAAACTCAAGACAGCCATGACATTATGTTCTTTACAAGTGTATGTAAACTTTTGACCACGACTGTATGTAAAGTCGATTGAGAAAGAACCTCATGATCCTAGATTGTGTTTGGCACAGCTTGAACGACAGTTAATAGCGTCAGCAACACATTGACTGGATATTATAATGGGTCCCATCGCTTTGATGTGCGTCAGTAGCTTGTGTGTCAATAACAATAGATCATAATAACGGAGCCTCCACACTAAATGTGTTTAAAAATCCCACTAAATCCTGACAGTTTAGTCTTTTAATACGTGACATACTTCACCGTGTGCGAGCCCTCTCTGCGGGATTCATCAGTGCTGCCATCTGGCCCGAGTAGCATACAGTCTTCTTACATGGTTCACTCCTCTGCAGATGTCTCGTACCTGATTTGTGCCTCGCTAATGAGAGGCTTTCCTAAAGTGTCCTTCCCAAGCTGGGTAAAGAAAATCGTCTTCTGTACAGAAGGACCGAAAATGTGATGCTGTGCTAAAAACCTGATTTAATATGGTGTATTGTTTTGGATCAGGATCAAAAACATAGTTTTTTTTAATGCCTTAACGCACCAATCCTGTACATTTTGCTAATTACTTAATGTGATCAGTTTTAAGGCAAATTGTATGAAACTTGCATAGAATTTGATTTTTATTTATACAACTATCTGAGCTACGGATGTCCGATAATATCGATAAATGCTAATATCTACGGCTTTTCACACACACAAGTGAATGCAAGGCATAATTGGTCAACAGCCATACAGGTCACACTGAGGGTGGCCGTGTAAACAACTTTAACACTGTTACAAATATGCGCCACACTGTGAACTCACACCAAACAAGAATGACAAACACATTTCGGAAGAACATCCGCACCGTAACACAACATAAACACAACAGAACAAATACCCAGAACCCCTTGCAGCACTAACTCTTCCGGGACGGTACAATATACACCCCCCCACTACCTCCTACCCCCACCCACTCACCTCAACCCCGCCCCCTCCAACCCCGCCCACCTCAACCTCATCATGCTCTCTCAGTCAGAGCATGTCCTAAATTCCAAGCTGCTGTTTTGAGGCATGTTAAAAAAAAAACAATGCACTTTGTGACTTCAACAATAAATATGGCAGTGCCATGTTGGCATTTTTTTTTTCCATAACTTGAGTTGATTTATTTTGGAAAACCTTGTTACATTGTTTAATGCATCCCGCGGGGCATCACAACAAAATTAGGCATAAAAATGTGTTAATTCCACGACTGTATATATCGGTATTGGTTGATATCGGAATCGGTAATTAAGAGTTGGACAATATCGGAATATCAGATATCGGCAAAAAAGCCATTATCGGACATCTCTAATCTGAGCCCCTTTATTGCAAGGAGAACATAAATCAAAGATACAAAACCCAAAACCAGTGAAATTGGCACAATGTGTAATTCGTAAATAAAAACAGAATACAATGATTTGCAAATCATTTTCAACTTATATTCAATTGAATGGACCGCATAGACAACATATTTAATGTTCGAACTGAGAAACGTATTTATTTTTTGCAAATAATCATTAGAATTTAAGGGCAGCAACACATTGCAAAAAAGTTTTTTTTTACCACTGTGTTACATGGCCTTTCCTTTTAACAACACTCAGTAAACGTTTGGGAACTGAGGAGACCGATGTTTGAAGCTTTTCAGGTGGAATTATTCTCCATTCTTGCTTGATGTACAGCTTAAGTTGTTCAACAGTCCGAAGTCTCCGTTGTCGTATTTTATGCTTCATAATGCGCCACACATTTTCAATGGGAGACAGGTCTGGACTACAGGCAGGCCAGTCTAGTACCCGCACTCTTTTACTATGAAGCTACGCTGTTGTAACCGCGTGGCTTGGCATTGTCTTGCTGAAATAAGCAGGGGCGGACATGTGATGACTTTTGCTACAGTATAGCCTATGGTCCGAAAAATATGGTATTTATTTTTAGTCCCCTGGCTGACAAGCGGCTCACAGCTAATTATGTGTCTCTATACACAGTGTGGAGCCGCTCCCTTAAGCTAATAATAATCACCTCCATTATGGCAAATAATCTGCATTTCTTGGTATCTTAAGTGTCGTTATCAGGCGGCAGTATCACTGGAAGACGAGGCTGAACATGTTACACACGACATGAGCACCTGCGAATCAAGTAGTGCATCTTCAATTTGTCCAAGACTGCAAAAAGTCAGTAGTCAAAAACAAGAAAAAAAAAATACAAAAATTAGGGGTATTTTATTTGAACTAAGCAAAATTATTTGCCAATAGAACAAGAAAATTCGCCTTGTCAAAGCTTTCCAAAACAAGTAAAATTAGCTAACCTCAATGAACCCAAAAATACCTTTAAAAATAGTATATTCTCACTAATAACAACTGTACTACTATATGAGTACGTATTTTCTATTGTTTCATTGAAAATAAAACAGCAAAGTCCATTTGGCTGTCATTTGTTTTAATTGTGAGACAAAATTGTGTCAAAATCATGATTTTTTTTTTTTTCATGCTTGAAGTAAGACATTTTTACTTTAAAAAAGTAGTTTGATGCTCTAGTTTCAAGCATGTTTTACTCAATATAGGTCATCAAATCTCAGCAACAAGCTGTAATATCTTACTGAGATCATTTAGGACCAAAACCCTTAAAACAAGTAAAACACTCTAACATAAAATCTGCTTAGTGAGAAGAATTATCTTATCAGACAGAAAATAAGCAAATTTGAGATATTTAATCTTACTTACCGTAGATTTCAGTTTTTGCAGTGAAGCTGCAAATAATCAAAAATCAATTCTACACAACGGCTGTGCTAAATCATTGATTAGTGTTGCCGATGCCTTCCTTTAATGTCATTTAACCTTTTTATCAAGCAAAATATTCCCGGCCGGGTAATTTGTTTACAGCTGTGAGAATGCAAAGTGTTTTAATGGCAGCCAGTCACATGCCGGCTGGTGACCTCAGCACTGTTGATTTTTCTCTTTTTGCTGTGACTCCTAATGAGTACCTTTGGGCTGCAGTTATAGATTTCACCCTCTTATGGGATGCTGTTTGGTAAATATTGTCATGAAAGGCAGCTGCGGAGCCAAACGGGTGGCGGTGAACATGCCACTGTAATTAGTCTTCTCTGTTTTAAATGAGAAATTAATAATACATCATACTTATAATGTTTGATAATATATTTGAAGGGCTGTAGAATGCATACTATCCATGTATGGAGAAAATACTTCAGGCAGTGATGTAGTGGAGGGAATACAACTTGTTTGAGCCCACTGTAACAAGCCAGCTATTTTGACTACCACATTCACCCAGTGTTGTATAATTGCAACATTTATATAACAAGCTCTAAATGAAAATTGATGCATCTGTTCCACAATAACTACATATGTACATGCTCTAGACCAGTGGTTCTTAACCTGGGTTCGATCGAACCCTAGGGGTTCGGTGAGTCGGGCTCAGGGGTTCGGCGGAGGTCAAGACACACCCGACTCATCGTGTAAATAAAAACTTCTCCCTATCGATGTATTGCGGATACGGCAACAACAGAAGTCAGACTGATTTGCAGGTGTGTATTTTGTTGTGAGTTTATGCACTGTGTTGGTTTTGTTGTTTGAACAAGGTGATGTTCATGCACGGTTCATTTTGTGCACCAGTAAACAAACATGGTAACACTTTAGTATGGGAAACATATTCACCATTAATTAGTTGCTTATTAACATGCAAATTAGTAACATATTGGCTCTTAACTAGTCATTATTAAGTACTTATTAATGCCGTATTATAACCCTAACCCTAACCAAATAACTCTAAATTAAGTCTTTGTTATTTAGAATATGTTCCCCTAGTGTCCAAAAAACTCTAAATTAAGTCTATGTTCCCCATACTAAAGTGTTACCAAAAACATATAACTTTGTCTTGAATTTGAAAAAAACCCATCATTTTATTTTTCACTAAAGAAGGGTTTGGTGAATGCACATATGAAACTTGTGGGGTTCGGTACCTCCAACAAGGTTAAGAACCACTGCTCTAGACATTGTAATAACAACCAAAAAAAAATATAAAAGACATTTTACTTACTTGAATCTGATTAAGCCAGTCCAATGAAACAAATGAGAGTAGGGCTGCAACTAAGGATTAATTTGCTAATTGATTAATCTGTTGATTATTACTTCGATTAATCGATTAATAATCGGATAAAAGAGACAAACTACATTTCTATCCTTTCCAGTATTTTATTGGGGAAAAAAAACAGCATACTGGCACCATACTTATTTTGATTATTGTTTCTCAGCTGTTTGTACATGTTGCAGTTTATAAATAAAGGTTTATAAAAAAATAATAAAAAAAAATAAATAAATAAAAAAATACAAAATGTGCCTCTGCGCATGCGCATAGCATAGATCCAACGAATCGATGACTAAATTAATCACCAACTATTTTTATAATCGATTTTAATCGATTAGTTGTTGCAGCCCTAATGTAATGTAGTAAAAACGCATCACACTGTTTGCTTTTTTTTTTCAACAACAACACTACAGACTTCATAAGAGCCAACAAACATAATAAAACATCACATACTGCACAATGTTTGCTGTCATTAGGATGCCGACTGATAGAATCTTGTTATAGTCCTGTTGAAATGAAGAATGACTCATAATCCCCACGAAAAAAGGGGTGTAGAACAAAGCGTCGTTTCGTGTCGTTCTCGCCAATTTCCAGGTCTAAATTGGATGCCAAAATTGACTAACTCGTCGGAATACATCCTCATCCTTCTACTATCCAGGTAAGAGGCATGATTTATGATCTAGAATAAAATAAAAGAGACAAACTACATTTCTATCCTTTCCAGTATTTTATTGAAAAAAACCCAGCATACTAGCACCAAACTTATTTTGATTATTGTTTCTCAGCTGTTTGTACATTTTGCAGTTTATAAATAAAGGTTTATAAAAAAAAAATTTTTTAAATAAATAAATAAAGAAATTAAAAAATGTGCCTCTGCGCATGCGCATAGCATAGATCCAACGAATCGATGACTAAATTAATCACCAACTATTTTTATAATCTATTTTAATCTATTTAATCGATTAGTTGTTGCAGCCCTAATGTAATGTAGTAAAAACGCATCACATTGTTTGTTTGTTTTTTCAACAACAACACTACAGACTTCATTAGAGCCAACAAACATAATAAAACATCACATACTGCACAATGTTTGCTGTCAATAGGATGCCGACTGATAGAATCTTGTTATAGTCCTGTTTAGATGAAGAATGACTCATAATCCCCACGAAAAAAGGGGTGTAGAACAAAGCGTCGTTTCGTGTCGTTCTCGCCAATTTCCAGGTCTAAATTGGATGCCAAAGTTGACTAACTCGTCGGAATACATCCTCATCCTTCTACTATCCAGGTAAGAGGCATGATTTATGATCTAGAATAAAATAAAAGAGACAAACTACATTTCTATCCTTTCCAGTATTTTATTGAAAAAAACAACACCATACTGGCACCATACTTATTTTGATTATTGTTTCTCAGCTGTTTGTACATGTTGCAGTTTATAAATAAAGGTTTATAAAAAAATAATAAAAAAATAAAAAAATGTGCCTCTGCGCATGCGCATAGCATAGATCCAACGAATCGATGACTAAATTAATTACCAACTATTTTTATATTTGATTTTAATCGATTTAATCAATTAGTTGTTGCAGCCCTAATGTAATGTAGTAAAAACGCATCACACTGTTTGCTTTTTTTTTTCAACAACAACACTATAGACTTCATTAGAGCCAACAAACATAATAAAACATCACATACAGCACAATGTTTGCTGTCATTAGGATGCCGACTGATAGAATCTTGTTATAGTCCTGTTTGGATGAAGAATGACTCATAATCCCCACGAAAAAAGGGGTGTAGAACAAAGCGTCGTTTCGTGTCGTTCTCGCCAATTTCCAGGTCTAAATTGGATGCCAAAATTGACTAACTCGTCGGAATACATCCTCATCCTTCTACTATCCAGGTAAGAGGCATGATTTATGATCTAGAATAAAATAAAAGAGACAAACTACATTTCTATCCTTTCCAGTATTTTATTGAAAAAAAACAGCATACCGGCACCATACTTATTTTGATTATTGTTTCTCAGCTGTTTGTACATGTTGCAGTTTACAAATAAAGGTTTGTTAAAAGAAATAAAATATTAGGAAAAAAATAAAAATAAAAATTCTACGCATAGCATAGATCCAACGAATCGATGACTAAATTAATCGGCAACTATTTTTTTAATCGATTTAATCGATTAGTTGTTGCAGCCCTACTTGAGAGGTTGTGTGAGTTCATGGCCAGAAGGCAAATGTACAATCCAATAGCCTTGTGAGACTGAACAATAGGACCCAATGACTATGTAAATGTGGTAAAAAAAAAATATATATATGTAAATATATATATATATATATATATATATATATATAACAGTGTTTTTTAGGATGGTTAAAGGTAACGTAATTTTACAACAAGGGGTGTTACAGGGTTAAGGAACGTGCAAACATTCAAAGCGGGACTATGGGACTACTTTTATATACTGTGAGACGCAAGGAGGAGGAATCGCTATGTAATAAGATTTCATTTTTGTATAGATTCATCTGTGTGATAAAAGCATTTGAAGCACTGAACTCAACCTTTTGGAGGAATGTCAGGTCTCAGACATACTGCACGACTTTGCTTTGTGTTCGCCCGTCTCTGTGCGACAAGGTGACTCACATGTGAAAGGGTAAAGAATGAACAGATTGTAGAAGCACCGGGGGAGAGGGAGTCAATGCACAGAACCTCTCCTGGGACTTTGACTTAAAGGTGAAAAAGGGCTGGTCTCTGTGTGTGTCAGGAGAGTATGCACTGCAAAAAGTCAGTGTTCAAAAACAAGAAAAGAAAAAAAATACAAAAATGAGGGGTATTTTACTTGAACTAAGCAAAATTATCTGCCAATAGAACAAGAAAATTTGGCTTGTCAAGACTTTCCAAAAGAAGTAAAATTAGCTAACCTCAATGAACCCAAAAATACCTTAAAATAAGTATATTCTCACTCGTAACAAGTGCATTTTTCTTGGTAGAAAAAAAAATGAGACCTTTTTGCTCAATATGTTGACAAATATTCTTAAATTGAATAAATGCTAGTGCCATTATCTTGACATAATGATATGCGCTCGGCATTACATTTCTTGAAACCAGCAAATGTATATTAAAAACTAATTTATTGTTCTTAAAGGAGAACATTATCACCAGACCTATGTAAGCGTCAATATATACCTTGATGTTGCAGAAAAAAGACCATATATTTTTTTAACCGATTTCCGAACTCCAAATGGGTGAATTTTGGCGAATTAAACGCCTTTCTATTATTCGTTGTGACATCACATCGGGAAGCAATCTACCACTTTCTCAAACACATTACAAACACCGAGTCAAATCAGCTCTGTTATTTTCCGTTTTTTCGACTGTTTTCCGTACCTTGGAGACATCATACCTCGTCGGTGTGTTGTCGGAGGGTGTAACAACACGAACAGGGACGGATTCAAGTTGCACCAGTGGCCCAAAGATGCGAAAGTGGCAAGAAATTGGACGTTTGTTCCGCACACTTTACCGACGAAAGCTATGCTACGACAGAGATGGCAAGAATGTGTGGATATCCTGCGACACTCAAAGCAGATGCATTTCCAACTGGACTGGACAGATCAGCTTTCAGGAAAAGAGAGCGGATGAGGGTATGTCTACAGAATATATTAATTGATGAAAATTGGGCTGTCTGCACTCTCAAAGTGCATGTTGTTGCCAAATGTATTTCATATGCTGTAAACCTAGTTCATAGTTGTTAGTTTCCTTTAATGCCAAACAAACACATACCAATCGTTGGTTAGAAGGCGATTGCCAAATTCGTCCTCGCTTTCTCCCGTGTCGCTGGCTGTTGTGTCGTTTCCGTCGGTTTCGCTTGCATACGGTTCAAACCGATATGACTCAATAGCTTCAGTTTCTTCTTCAATTTCGTTTTCGCTACCTGCCTCCACACTACAACCATCCGTTTCAATACATGCGTAATCTGTTGGATCGCTTAAGCCGCTGAAATCCGAGTCTGAATCCGAGCTAATGTCGCTATAGCTTGCTGTTCTATCCGCCATGTTTGTTTGAGTTGGCTTCACTATGTGACGTCACAGGAAAATGGACGGGTGTATATAACGATGGTTAAAATCAGGCACTTTGAAGCTTTTTTTAGGGATATTGCGTGATGGGTAAAATTTTGAAAAAAAACTTCGAAAAATAAAATAAGCTACTGGGAACTGATTTTTAATAGTTTTAACCATTCTGAAATTGTGATAATGTTCCCCTTTAATGGAAAGGCAACAAGGCAACTCTCGGGGTCTCCTAGCCGCTCAGGCAAATCATATTGTATAAAAATGCATTTTTCCATCGATAACATGACATCATCGCGCCAAGTGCGTGCTCTTTCAGTCAATTAGTGCGCATATATACAGCCCGGCCCCCGGCCAAATGTTTTTAAATTGTAATTTTGAAGAATTTACCTGAATGTGCATGAACTATTTCTGTTCAAAATTGTTAGAAATGTCACATGTTAAATGTTTAAATATTAACTGTCAGTTTGCTGTACTGTGCCAACTGTACTACTATATGAGTACGTATTTTCTATTGTTTCATTGAAAATAAAACAGCAAAGTCCATTTGGCTGTCATCTGTTTTAATTATGAGACACATTTGTGTCAAAGTCATGATTTTTTTTTTCATGCTTAAAATAAGAAATGATTACTTTAAAAAAGTAGTTTTATACTTGTGAGTGTTGATGACACAGCTTTGCAACAGTTGATATTCTAGTTTCAAGCATGTTTTACTCAACATAGGTCATAACATCTCAGCTACAAGCTGTAATATCTTACTGAGATCATTTAGGACCAAAACCCTTAAAACAAGTAAAACACTAACATAAAATCTTCTTAGTGAGAAGAATTATCTTATCAGACAGAAAATAAGCAAATATCACCCTTATTTGAGAAATTTAATCTTACTTAGATTTCAGTTTTTGCAGTGTGTTGTAGAAAAGGGGTCTTTGACGTCATCCAGGCCAAAGAACTGGGACCCCCTTACTTATATACGGTATTACCATAGGGCGCATCGGATTATAAGGCGCACTGCCGATGAATGGTCTATTTTTGATCTTTTTTCATATACAGGGCGCACCGGATTATAGGGCGCATTAAAGGAGTCATATTATTTTGTCTTTTTCTCTAAATTGAAAACACTTCCTTGTGGTCTACAGCAGTGTTTTTCAACCTTTTTTTGAGCCGAGGCACATTTTTTGTATTGAAAAAATCCTGAGGCACACCCCCAGCAGAAATCATTAAAAAACTAAACTCAATTGACAGTAAAAAGTTGTTGTTGCAATTGTTGGGTATGACTTTAAACTTGAGCTGAGCGATATGGCCTTTTTTTTAATATCGCAATATTTTAAGGCCATATCGCGATACACGATATATATCTCGATATTTTGCCTTGAATGAACACTTGATGCTTATAAATCACAGCAGTATGATGATTCTATGTGTCTACATTAAAACATTCTTGTTCATACTGCATTAATATATGCTACTTCAAAACTTTCATGCAGAGAAGGAAATCACAACTAAAAAAATCAAAAATGTTTTCATACAGTGTTGATCTGGAAAATGCGTCCGTTATCCCTTTTTGTCTACATACTGTGTCATGCTCCTCTGCTCGTAAAACCAGCAATGACACGACGTGACGATGACTGGTGGGGACGGGGGGACGGTACTTTTCAGAGGCGGTATAGTACCGAATATGATTCATTAGTATCGCGGTACTATACCGATACCGGTATACCTTACAACTAGGGATGTCCAATAATGGCTTTTTGCCGATATTCCGATATTGTCCATTTCTTTAATTACCGATATCAACCGATACCGATATCAACCGATACTGATATATACAGTCGTGGAATTAACACATTATTATGCCTAATTTGGACAACCAGGTATGATGAAGATAAGGTCCTTTTTTTAAATATTAATAAAATAAAATAAGATAAATAAATTAAAAATATTTTCTTGAATAAAAAAGAAAGTAAAACAATATAAAAACAGTTACATAGAAACTAGTAATTAATGAAAATGGGTAAAGATAACTGTTAAAGGTTAGTCCTATTAGTGGACCAACAGCACGCACAATCATGTGTGCTTACGGACTGTATCCCTTGCAGACTGTATTGATCTATTGTATTTTTCGGAGTATAAGTCGCACCGGAGTATAAGTCGCACCTGCCAAAAATGCATAATAAAAAAGGAAGAAAACATATATAAGTCGCACTGGAGTCCGGCCAAACTATGAAAAAAGCTGCGACTTATAGTCCGAAAAATACAGTATATTGATATATAATGTAGGAACCAGAATATTAATAACAGAAAGAAACAACCCTTTTGTGTGAAGGAGTGTGAATGGGGCAGGGAGGTTTTTTGGGTTGGTGCACTAATTGTTTTTTATGTTGATTTAATAAAAAAATACAATTTAAAAAAAAAAAAAAAACGATACCGATAATTTCCAATATTACATTTTAAAGCATTTATCGTCCGATAATATCGGACATCTCTACTTACAACCCTACTCTGAACTAGAGTGCACATTTTTTCTTGCCTACGTGGTTTTCTCGATTTGACCGTACATCCATTTTTTGTTGGAAATCCACTCTTGTTGTTGTTATTGTTTTTTTCCTGGTTTGTTGTGGTTACATAATGGTAGCCGGAGCACTTACAGTAGGCTTGTGGTCGACCATCATAAGGCTTCTGTCCGTTAGTTGGATAAAGTCTAATGGAGTAATCGCACAGTGTCTGAATGATCTCCAACATTACAGCTAACCAGTACCGCAGCCCACTGAGTCGCTTGCTATTAACAACGCCCCGGGGGAGCTGATGTGCACGAGAACGTCGTAAAGGAGAAAGAAAGGTTAGACGTGTACGTGACTGTGTGCATTCAGCGTCTGCGTCCTTTTTAGTCGCACAAAGGTGGGACGCATAATCAGCCAGGGAGCAGCACAGCCAATTCCCTAGATGAGAAAATAAGACAGTCACCCAGCAACCCAGGCAAACATACTCTCGGTAAAACCAGGAGGAGTCTGTTGGTTTGTACACATCCTACACGTATGACTGTATTTTCTGAAATAGGGACCCTCCCCTTTTATTAACACCATACCTCATATATATCTCACAGCCTTCAGATTCAAGCTAAAAAGTTTTATTTTTTTTTACTTAATTTGCTTTACAGACTAATTGGCAATTTTTAGACGCATTTTCTTTTAGGGTTGCACGATATAGACCAGAGCTGGGCAAATATTTTGACTCGGGGGGGCCACATTTAGTCGGGGGCCAATCTGTATTTGTGTAGAAATTCTATGTTCTGTCTTCCTGTAATGTTTGATCCTGTTATGTCTCCCTGTAATGCATACTTGCCAACCTTGAGACCTCCAATTTCGGGAGGTGGGGGGTGGTTGCGGGGGGCGTGGTTGGGGGCGTGGTTAAGAGGGGAGGAGTATATTTACAGCTAGAATTCACCAAGTCAAGTATTTCATATATATATATATATATACATATATATATATATATATATATGTATATATTAGAGATGCGCGGATAGGCAATTATTTCATCCGCAACCGCATCAGAAAGTCGTCAACCATCCGCCATCCACCCGATGTAACATTTGATCAGAACCGCATCCGCCCGCACCCGCCCGTTGTTATATATCTAATATAGACGATGCAAGGCATTAGTGAGGTTATAAAGCTTTTGCCAGTTAAAGAAAGGAGACTGATCCAATGCAGCACAAACATTCGCGTGCCACGCTGTCACGGCCCAGACGCGCACCAGTGCGCAATCATATGGGAGCCGCGCTGAGCGCACCTCCAAGCGCGTCTCGCTGCCGGCGACGGCCGCGTATGGGCCCGAGGCTCCAGCGCCATCCATTTTCAGGGCTAGTTGATTCGGCATGGGTTGTTACACACTCCTTAGCGGGTTCCGACTTACATGGCCACCGTCCTGCTGTCTATATCAACCAGGGTGAGCCCCACCCCTTTCGTGAGCGCACTGCGCGCGGAGTGACCCCTGTTACGCGCCCCCGGCAACAGGGGTGGCGGGCAGGTAAGCTGCGCGGGCGGAGCGCGCGGAGTGACCCCTGTTACGAGCCCCCGGCCACGGGGGTGGCGGGCAGGTAAGCTGCTTACCTGCTGCGCGTGACGCCGGCCGCGGCGAAGGCGGACGAGGCGGGGTGTCGGTGCGGTGGTGACCCTGGACGTGCGTCGGGCCCTTCTCGCGGATCGCCTCAGCTACGGCTCCCGGTGGGGCCCTCTCGGGGGAAGGGGCCTCGGTCCCGGACCCCGGCGAGGCGTCCCTTCTCCGCTCCGTAAAAGTGTCCATCTCTTCTTTTTTTTTTCTTCTGTTGTGGCATATGCAGCAGGTGCCTGCTCGTTTTACGTATGTGGGTAACAACATTTAACTATGTATATATATTTACCAATTGGTTTAACTGCCACCCGCCTGAATCTATTTAAAATCTATTTTTTATTTTTTTCAACCGCCCGACCCGACCCGCGGATAAAATCTAATTTTTTAAAATTTCATCCGCCCGATCCGCGGATAATCCGCGGACTCCGCGGTTGTGCCCGCAAACCGCGCATCTCTAGTATATATATATATATTTAAATATATATATATATATATCCCCGCGACCCTGAAGGGAATAAGCGGTAGAAAATGGATGGATGGATGGATGGATATATATGTATATATATATATATATATATATATATATAAGAAATAATTGACTTTCAGTGAATTCTAGCTATATATATATATATATATATATATATATATATATATATAAATAAATAAATAAAAGAAATACTTGAATTTCAGTGTTCATTTATTTACACATATACACACACATAACACTCATTTACTCATTGTTGAGTTAAGGGTTGAATTGTCCATCCTTGTTCTATTCTCTGTCACTATCTTTCTAATCATGTTGAACACCCTCTCTGATGATGCATTGCTGTGTGGCACGCACAAAAGTGCTTTCATCAAATGCACTAGATGGCAGTATTGTCCTGTTTAAGAGTGTCACAACATTGCTGTTTACGGCAGACGGACTGCTTTACTGTAGACGTTCTTTATATTGTGGGAAAGCGGACTCAGGTCCGCATGGAGTTGGAGGGGGCGTGGCCTCCAGCTCCGCCTGAATTTCGGGAGATTTTCGGGAGAAAATTTGTCCCGGGAGGTTTTCGGGAGAGGCGCTGAATTTCGTGAGTCTCCCGGAAAATCCGGGAGGGTTGGCAAGTATGCTGTAATGTTTAGCTGATCTTGAATGGGATTGTGCTGAAAATTTTAATTTCCCCTCGGGGATTAATAAAGTATTTCTGATTCTGATTCTGATTCTACTCTAGGCCAGGGGTGTACAAAGTGCGGTCTGTGTCATGTACTAAAAATATACAAACCTCGATTCCATATGAGTTGGGAAATTGTGTTAGATGTAAATATAAACGGAATACAATGATTTGCAAATCCTTTTCAACCCATATTCAATTGAATGCACTACAAAGACAAGATATTTGATGTTCAAACTCATAAACTTTATTTTTTTTTTGCAAATAATAATTAACCTAGAATTTCATGGCTGCAACACGTGCCAAAGTAGTTGGGAAAGGGCATGTTCACCACTGTGTTACATGGCCTTTTCTTTTAACAACACTCAACAAACGATTGGGAACTGAGGAAACTAATTTTTGAAGCTTTGAAAGTGGAATTCTTTCCCATTCTTGTTTTATGTAGAGCTTCAGTCGTTCAACAGTCCGGGGTCTCCGCTGTCGTATTTTACGCTTCATAATGCGCCACACATTTTTGATGGGAGACAGGTCTGGACTGCAGATGGGCCAGGAAAGTACCCGCACTCTTTTTTTTACGAAGCCACGCTGTTGTAACACGTGCTGAATGTGGCTTGGCATTGTCTTACTGAAATAAGTAGGGGCGTCCATGAAAAAGACGGCGCTTAGATGGCAGCATATGTTGTTCCAAAACCTGTATGTACCTTTCAGTATTAATGAAGCCTTCACAGATGTGTAAATTACCCATGCCTTGGGCACTAATGCACCCCCATACCATCACAGATGCTGGCTTTTGAACTTTGCGTCGATAACAGTCTGGATGGTTCGCTTCCCCTTTGGTCCGGATGACACAATGTTGAATATTTCCAAAAACAATTTGAAATGTGGACTCGTCAGACCATAGAACACTTTTCCACTTCGCATGAGTCCATCTTAGATGATCTCGGGCCCAGAAAAGCCGGCGGCGTTTCTGGATGTTGTTGATAAATGGCTTTCGCTTTGCATAGTAGAGCTTTAACTTGCACTTACAGATGTAGCGACCAACTGTATTTAGTGACAGTGGTTTTCTGAAGTGTTCCTGAGCCCATGTGGTGATATCCTTTAGAGATTGATGTCGGTTTTTGAGGGATCGAAGGTCACGGTTATTCAATGTTGGTTTCCGGCCATGCCGCTTACGTGGAGTGATTTCTCCAGATTCTCTGAACCTTTTGATGATATTATGGACCGTAGATGTTGAAGTCCCTGCATTTCTTGCAATTGCACTTTGAGAAACGTTGTTCTTAAACTGTTTGACTATTTGCTCACGCAGTTGTGGACAAAGGGGTGTACCTCGCCCCATCCTTACTTGTGAAAGACTGAGCATTTTTTGGGAAGCTGTTTTTATACCCAATCATGGCACCCACCTGTTCCCAATTAGCCTGCACACCTGTGGGATGTTCCAAATAAGTGTTTGATGAGCATTCCTCAACTTTATCGGTATTTATTGCCACTTTTCCCAACTTCTTTGTCACGTGTTGCTGGCATCAAATTCTAAAGTTAATGATTATTTGCAAAAAAAAAAAAAAAAATGTTTATCAGTTTGAACATCAAATATGTTGTCTTTGTAGCATATTCAACTGAATATGGGTTGAAAATGATTTGAAAATCATTGTATTCAGTTCTAACATAATTTCACAACTCATATGGAAACGGGGTTTGTAAGATGAAATATCTCAAATAAGGGTGATATTTGCTTATTTTCTGTCTGATAAGATACTTCTTCTCACTAAGCAGATTTTATGTTAGATTGTTTTACTTATTTTAAGGGTTTTGGTCCTAAATTATCTCAGTAAGATATTACAGCTTGTTGCTGTGATTTGATGACCTATATTGAGTAAAACATGCTTGAAACTAGAATATCAACTGTTGCAAAGCTGTGTCATCAAAACTGCTTTTTCAAAGTAATTTCTTATTTCAAGCATGAAAAAAAAATCATGACTTTCACACAATTGTGTCTCATCTTAAAACAGATGACAGCCAAATGGACTTGGCTGTTTTATTTTCAATGAAACAATAGAAAAGACGTACTCATATAGTAGTACAGTTGTTATTAGTGAGAATATACTTATTTTAAGGTATTTTTGGGTTTATTGAGGTTAGTTAATTTTACTTGTTTTGGAAAGTCTTGACAAGCCAAATTGTCTTGTTCTATTGGCAGATAATTTTGCTTAGTTCAAATAAAATACCCCTAATTTTTTTTTTTTTTTTTCTTGTTTTTGAACAATGACTTTTTGCAGTGCACTTGTTTTACTATGTAAGCAAGCATCAAATCAGGATGAAATACATGCGACTAAAAGCCTGAATTATGATCACTGCCCATTATTTCCCTGTCGTTCTTTAATCATTCTCACTCAGGGTGCTTCACAAGCAGTTTTAGGGTTTTTTACATGTCGAGTCATCTGTTCTGCAGGTTGTAAATCAGATGCATAATTATTGCACTTTCGTTTGAAACACCAAAATGGATCGGCTCGGAATGTGTAGCCTCGTATAACGGAAGACAATTTGATTAGGTCAGTTAAATTTGATCACCTTAGGCTATAAAAGAATTACATTATGGAACAATCTGCCTGAATAAACATTTATTATACGTGTAGGATATGTCTGCAAGGACGCAGTTCCCATAAAAAGGTCTCTAAGCTAATGATGTGAATACATTAGGAGCCTGCTCATACCGTACGTATGATTCATGCACATACTGTATGCTGTACTATACCTGGACGACTTAATAGGATGTAGATGAGAGTTGCAGGAAAAGAGGCCCTTGGAGAGACGCCCTTGTTGTCTGAAGTGGTGCCAGAACGATAAAATGCCTGATAGCTTTACACCAGAGGAGATCCCGAAGTAACTCTTCAGTCCCAATCAAAGAAAAATCAAGGGGGATTCAAGCAGCCTGAAATATTCTGTCATGTTTCCTTTACGAGGCTTCTGTCTGTCTGTGAAGTTTTCAATTTCCGACTGCACTCAAAAGTACATTTTCTCCCCTACTCTCTTTTCAAAATGTTATCACTAACTTTGGAAAGAGTTGAACTAGTCACTCAGGCCATATATCGAGACCACTTCGCTGCCCGTGGGTCACCACTCAGACTCCCCGAGGGACGGAATAGAGAGCTTTTCATGCTAAGTGCTAAGTGATGTGGCCAATCAGGGGTCGAGTGAAACAGCATCCTTGATGAGCTCCGTGGGATTGGCAAAGGGAGTCTCAGAGCGAGTGGGTGCATTTATTTTAATACCCTGGAGTGTGACTGGATGGACACTCGGCCATGTTACAAGTGTTGTTTTTAAAGGGGAACATTATCACAATTTCAGAAGGGTTAAAACCATTAAAAATCAGTTCCCAGTGGCTTATTTTATTTTTCGAAGTTTTTTTCTAAATTTTACCCATCACGCAATATCCCTAAAAAAAGCTTCAAAGTGCCTGATTTTAACCATCGTTATATACACCCGTCCATTTTCCTGTGACGTCACACAGTGATGCCAACACAAACAAACATGGCGCATAGAACAGCAAGCTATAGCGACATTAGCTCGGATTCAGACTCGGATTTCAGCGGCTTAAGCGATTCAACAGATTACGCATGTATTGAAACGGATGGTTGTAGTGTGGAGGCAGGTAGCGAAAACGAAATTGAAGAAGAAACTGAAGCTATTGAGCCATATCTGTTTGAACCGTGTGCAAGCGAAACCGACGAAAACGACACGACAGCCAGCGACACGGGAGAAAGCGAGGACGAATTCGGCGATCGCCCTCTTTGGTATGTGTTTGTTTGGCATTAAAGGAAACTAACAACTATGAACTAGGTTTACAGCATATGAAATACATTTGGCAACAACATGCACTTTGAGAGTGCAGACAGCCCAATTTTCATCAATTAATATATTCTGTAGACATACCCTCATCCGCTCTCTTGTCCTGAAAGCTGATCCGTCCCGTTTTGGAGTTGATGTCAGCAGGCCAGGGAAGCTAGGGTCGATATTCTTCTCTTGATCATATTCGGTGGCATAAGGGACGGTGTGAGCCAAGACATCCAGGGGGTTTAGCTCGCTCGTCTGCAGGAACAAACTGCCGCCATTGCTTGCCGTGCTACCGAGGCCCTTTGTCCCTGAATTGCTCACACACTCCGGCAGATTCAATGGGGGTCTGGCGGCAGATTTCTTTGACTTTATCGTTGGAAATGCATCTGCTTTGAGTGTCGCAGGATATCCACACATTCTTGCCATCTCTGTCGTAGCATAGCTTTCGTCGGTAAAGTGTGCGGAACAAACGTCCAATTTCTTGCCACTTTCGCATCTTTGGGCCACTGGTGCAACTTGAATCTGTCCCTGTTCGTGTTGTTACACCCTCCGACAACACACCAACGAGGCATGATGTCTCCAAGGTACGGAAAACAGTCGAAAAAACAGAGCTGATTTGACTCGGTGTTTGAGAAAATGGCGGATTGCTTCCCGATGTGACGTCACAACGTGACGTCATCGCTCCGAGAGCGAATAATAGAAAGGCGTTTAATTCGCCAAAATTCACCCATTTAGAGTTCGGAAATCGGTTAAAAAAATATATGGTCTTTTTTCTGCAACATCAAGGTATATATTGACGCTTACATAGGTCTGGTGATAATGTTCCCCTTTAAATGACAGTATATTTTCTAATTATAGCCAGGAGTGTATTTACCTGAACTGCAAAGAGGAAAGGGTTGATTGGGAAACTTAGCTGACTTTGACCACATGTGTATGTATTGACAATTATTCTGCATAACAATGCAACATCATCACTTACAGTTGTTAGACTTAAAGACTTAGACTTAGACTTCCTTTTTATTGTCATTCAAATTTGAACTTTACAGCACAGATAAGAACGAAATTTCGTTACATAAGCTCATGGTAGGGCAGGATAAAAAAAGCAATAAGGTGCATATATAAATAATAAATATATATAACTAATATATAAATATATATATATAAAAAAATATGTAAATAAATAAATAGATTACTGTACAGATAAATATATTGCACTTTTTCACATGCGTCCGTGTTTATAGATGTATTGTATACTGTCTTTTTTATTCCAGGGAGTTAATCCATTTTGGGGGGAGTTGAGGGAATTATTATGATGCGTTCAAGAGTCTTACGGCCTGAGGGAAGAAGCTGTTACAGAACCTGGAGGTTCTGCTTCGGAGGCTGCGGAACCTCTTTCTAGAGTCCAGCAGTGAAAACAGTCCTTGTTGGGGGTGGGAGGAGTCTCTGCAGATTTTCTGAGCCCTGGTCAGGCAGCGGCTTTTTGCGATCTCCTGGATAGGAGGAAGAGGAGTCCTGATGATCTTTTCTGCCGTCCTCACCACTCTCTGGAGAGACCTACAGTCTGAGGCATTGTTGTGGTCAAAAGTTTACAGACACTTGTAAAGAACATAATGTCATGGCTGTCTTGAGTTTCCAATAATTTCTACAACTCTTATTTTTTTGTGATAGAGTGATTGGAGCACATACTTGTTGGTCACAAAAAAACATTCATGAAGTTTGGTTCTTTTATGAATTTATTATGGATCTATTGAAAATGTGACCAAATCTGCTGGGTCAAAAGTATACATACAGCAATGTTAACATATTTGCCAACCCTCCCGATTTTCCCGGGAGACTCCCGAATTTCAGTGCCCCTCCCGAAAATCTCCCGGGGCAACCATTCTCCCGAATTTCTCCCGATTTCCACCAAGACAACAGTATTAGGGCGTGCCTTAAAGGCACCGCCTTTAGCGTCCCCTACAACTTGTCGTCACGTCCGTTTTTCCTCCTTACAAACAGCGTGCCGGCTTTTACACACACATAAGTGAATGCAATCATACTTGATCAACAGCCGTACAGGTCACACAGAGGGTGGCCGTATAAACAACTTTAACACTGTTACAAATATGCGCCACACTGTGAACTCACACCAAACAAGAGTGACAAACACATTTCGGGAGAACAGAACAAATACCCAGAAGCCCCTGCAGCACTAACTCTCCCGGGATGCTACAATATACACCCCCGCTACCACCAAACCCCGCCCCCCGCCCACCTCAACCCCGCGCCAAAACCCCGCCGCCCCCCCAACCCCATCTCCCGAATTCGGAGTTCTCAAGGTTGGCAAGTATGAATATTAATATTTGGTCACATGTCCCTTGGCAAATTTCACTGCAATAAGGCGCTTTTGGTAGCCATCCACAAGCTTCTGCTTGAATTTTTGACCACTCCTCTTGACAAAATGAGTGCAGTTCAGCTAAATTAATTGGTTTTCTGACATGGACTTGTTTCTTCAGCATTGTCCACACGTTTAAGTCAGGACTTTGGGAAGGCCATTCTAAAACCTTAATTCTAGCCTGATTTAGCCATTCCTTTACCACTTTTGACGTGTGTTTGGGGTCATTGTTCTATTGGAACACCCATTTCGCCACAACTAGTGTGTGTGTGTGACAATCATTAGTACTTTAACTTTAACTTTAACTGCGCTCAAGACCCAACCTCCGGGCTGTTAACTTTAAGTTGTGTTGAAGAATTTGGAGGTAATCCTCTTTTTTCATTGTCCCATTTACGCTCTGTAAAGCACCAGTTCCTTAGCCAGGAAAATAGGCCCAGAGCATAATACTACCACCACCATGCTTGACGGTAGGAATGGTGTTCCTGGGATTAAAGGCCTCACCTTTTCTCCTCCAAACATATTGCTGGGTATTGTGGCCTAACAGCTCAATTTTTGTTTCATCTGACGTCACATGGACAAAGATAAGACCTTCTGGAGGAAAGTTCTGTGGTCAGAAGCGAAGAAGAACGCCTGCTGTCTTAAAAAAAATAATCCGGTGTTTCCATACGTTTACTTATTCGTGGAAGCCTGTTTGATGCAAAACATAAACTAGAAGTATGACAAAGCTTACTAGGTTTCTTATTTTCAGAAGCCCGTCGTACGGATTGGTTGCATGTTCCTCGCAATTTTTTTCTGAAATGATACCTCAGACGTGGGAGTTTGAAATATACTGTATGGTTTAGGTGTCGGTAGGGGTGTAACGGTACACAAAAATTTCGGTTCGGTACGTACCTCGGTTTAGAGGTCACGGTTCGGTTCATTTTCGGTACAGTAAGAAAACAACAAAATATACATTTTTTGGTTATTTATTTACCAAATTTGTATACAATGGCTTTATCCTTTTAACATTGGGAACACGATAATAATTCTGCCCACGTTAATCAACATTAAAGGCCTACTGAAACCCACTACTACCGACCACGCAGTCTGATAGTTTATATATATATCAATGATGAAATCTTAACATTGCAACACATGCCAATACGACCGGGTTAGCTTACTAAAGTGCAATTTAAATTTTGCGTGAAATATCCTGCTGAAAACGTCTCGGTATGATGACGTCTGCGCGTGACGTCACGGATTGTGGAGGACATTTTGGGACAGCATGGTGGCCAGCTATTAAGTCGTCTGTTTTCATCGCAAAATTCCACAGTATTCTGGACATCTGTGTTGATGAATCTTTTGCAATTTGTTCAATGAATAATGGAGACAGCAAAGAAGAAAGCTGTAGGTGGGAAGCGGTGTATTGCGGCCGACTGCAGCAACACAAACACGGCCGGTGTTTCATTGTTTACATTCCCGGAAGATGACAGTCAATCTTTACCATTGGCCTGTGGAGAACTGGGATAACAGAGACTCTTACCAGGAGGACTTTGAGTTGGATACGCAGACACGGTACCGTGAGTACGCAAGCAGCTGCGGCTTCCAAACATTTGATCGCTTGCCCGTACGTGCGTGCCGCTATGTGCATGTCACGTACGTAACTTTGGGGACTTTGAGGAAATATATGTGCTGTATGAACTATGGGGAGGTGAACGGTACTTTGGGCTGTGGGATTGAGTGTGTTGTGCAGGTGTTTGAGTTGTATTGGCGGGTTATATGGACGGGAGGGGGGAGGTGTTTGTTATGCGGGATTAATTTGTGGCATATTAAATATAAGCCTGGTTGTGTTGTGGCTAATAGAGTATATATATGTCTTGTGTTTATTTACCGTTTTGGTCATTCCCAGCTGAATATCAGGTCCCACCCGCCTCTCACAGCATCTTCCCTATCTGAATCGCTCCCACTGCCCTCTAGTCCTTCACTCTCACTTTCCTCATCCACGAATCTTTCATCCTCACTCAAATTAATGGGGAAATCGTCGCTTTCTCGGTCCGAATCGCTCTCGCTGCTGGTGGCCATGATTGTAAACAATGTGCAGATGTGAGGAGCTCCACAACCTGTGACGTCACGCTACTCGTCTGCTACTTCCGGTACAGGCAAGGCTTTTTTATCAGCGACCAAAAGTTGCAAACTTTATTGTCGATGTTCTCTACTACATCCTTTCAGCAAAAATATGGCAATATCGCGAAATGATCAAGTATGACACATAGAATGGACCTGCTATCCCCGTTTAAATAAGAAAATCACATTTCAGTAGGCCTTTAAACTGCCTCAAGTTTTTGCTCAGATTAAATAAAATGACAAAACTTTTATTCTACATATAAAAAGTGCAACATTAAACAGTTTCAAGTCAACTCATCATGCTTAATTTATTACAGCATTTGGGAAGCCTGTTGTTGATTTATTATATAAATGTTATATTTTTATCAACATGTGATAGCAGGGACCCTGCCATTCAAAACTAGGCTGCTGCATTACTAATGATTAATGTAACTATAGCTGAAACAATGGTACAATAGCAATAGGAGAGACTATTCATCCCTGAACACCATGGAGTTCATGTAGGCTTAATGATGCACTTACATGATTATATCAACTATCAGAGACAGAAACTCTTCATTTAACATAATGTCCTTTTTTGCTGCTTCAACACAGCTCAATCAACACAGAAAAAGGTAAAGAGAAATAACAGACAGACAGGGCTTTGCTGTCCGTAACACACTCACACACACACACCGCAAAATGAGCGAACGTTACGCTAAAAGCGAATTAGCCTTCACCTCAAGCCAGGACTGCGAGCGAGCTGAGCGGCCTTTTATATTTTTAGAAGGTCAACGGGCTCATAGTGATGTTACTAGTAGTTGACTGGGAGGTGTTTATTATAATTTGGGGAGAGTCCGCTGCCTGATGCTTATCTGCTAAACGCTAAGAACTGACTACATGCGCTCTGAATACGCACTGCTGATTGGCTGTTACCGCTCTGAATACACACTGCTGATTGGCTGTTACCGCTCTGAATACTCACTGCTGATTGGCTGTTACCGCTCTGTTTGTAACCAATCAGATGGATGTGTGGGTGGGACAATGCTGGGTGCTGTGTAGAGTAGTGACAGAAACAGAGGCAGAAGGAAGCGGAGGCGGCTACTTAATATGTCCGTGTGGAAACTCGTTCGGTACACCTTTGAACCGAACCGAAACCCCCATACCGAAACGGTTCAATACAGATACACGTACCGTTACACCCCTAGGTGTTGGTGTCTCGTTCAGACGGCTTCTAACATGTCTGCAGGCCTCGAATTTCAACTTTTTAAGGCTCACACAATTTGTTAACAGTGAGTGCAGAAGAAGTTTACAGCACAAGCAGGTGAAAAGGAGCGTTTGATTTGCTCACGCTAACCCATCCACAGCAAAATACGGGTAATCTTGCCTGGAGATTATTTCCCTTTTTTTTTTTTATCGGTTACAGTAGCAATAGTAAAATATCGGTATGATGTCATAATATCTTCATACCTGTCCTCATACCGGCCCGATAATTATCTAAAGCAGGGGTGTCAAACCTAAGGCCCGAGGGCTGGATCAGGCCCACGAACAGGTTTTATCCGGATGATTTTGCTAAGTATAAAAATGAGCCAAAATTTTTGAATGAAAGAAACTGCTGTTCTAAATGTGTCCACTAGATGTGGCAATAGCAAATATTTGTATCTTGGTAGATGATGCTACATTTGTAAAAATAAATAAACATGATGTTAGTGCACCAGTCAAGGAAAATGAGCAAACTACATAAATAATAGGGCTGTGAATCTTTGGGTGTCCCACTATTTGATTCAATATCGATTCTTGGGGTCACGATTCGATTCAAAATCGATTTTTTGTTTTCAATTCAACACGATTCTCGATTCAAAAATGATTTTTTTCCCGATTCAAAACAATTCTCTATTCATTCAATACATAGGATTTCAGCAGGATCTACCCCAGTCTGCTGACATGCAAGCAGAGTAGTAGATTTTTGTAAAAAGATTTTATAATTGTAAAAGACAATGTTTTATCAACTGATTGCAATAATGTAAATTTGTTTTAACTATTAAATGAACCAAAAGTATGACTTATTTTATCTTTGTGAAAATATTGGACACAGTGTGTTGTCAAGCTTATGAGATGCGATGCAAGTATAAGCCACTGTGACACTATCGTTCTTTTTTTTTTTTTTTATAAATGTCTAATGATAATGTCAATGAGGGATTTTTAATCACTGCTATGTTGAAATTGTAACTAATATTCATACTGTTGTTGATAATATTCATTTTTGTTTCACTACTTTTGGTTTGTTCTGTGTCGTGTTTGTGTGTCCTCTCAATTGCTCTGTTTATTGCAGTTCTGAGTGTTGCTGGGTCGGGTTTGGTTTTGGAATTGGATTGCATTGTTATGGTATTGCTGTGTATTGTTTTGTTGGATTGATTAATTAAAATTTTTTTTTTAAATAAAAAAAAAATAAAAAAATCGATTTAAAAAAAAAAAAAAAGAGAATCGATTCTGAATCGCACAAGGTGAGAATCGCGATTCGAATTCGAATCGATTTTTTCCCACACCCCTAATAAATAACATCCTGTAATTTGATTTTGATATTATTTTTTTTATCTTGATAAATTGAAAATGAACACCAATGAGTTGACTGATGAACATTATCACATGATTTATTCAGAAAGTATAAATAACGACAAAGATAGAATACTATTAACCGCAACATGTAAGTGTACAAAAAACCCAACATTATGATTTGTACAATTTCAGAACGTGCTCGTTGTATTTTTAAACTAAGAGAACAATCTGAAGTTGTCTGTATTTTTAAGTTATCGTGCCGTGATTTTACTCACTTGGGAGTAGATTTTTCTCCATGTGGCCCCCGATCTAAAATGAGTTTGACACCCCTCGTGTAAAGCAAATAACTCGCTGTTGAGTTCATTGTTAACAACAGTACCAACAATGCCAAACTTAGCTCTAATTAGAGACTAGAGATCCTGGCGGAGACTTGCTTTTATAGACCATGCACTTAGCAGCTATGCAGGTAATTGAATTAAGACGTTAATGAGATAATTTGCGGTGTATGCCAACAGTTAGGTGTCCACTCCGGAAAGCCTAAACTAATAATTGAAATGCTCACACGTTACAGGCAGTATATGCTTTTGTTTGTTTACAAACCCCATTTCCATATGAGTTGGGAAATTGTGTTGGATGTAAATATAAACGGAATACAAAGATTTGCAAATCCTTTTCAACCCATATTCAATTGAATGCACTACAAAGACAAGATATTTGATGTTCAAACTCATAATTTTTTATTTTTTTTTTCCAAATAATAATTAACTTAGAATTTCATGGCTGCAACACGTGCCAAAGTAGTTGGGAAAGGGCATGTTCACCACTGTGTTACATTGCCTTTCCTTTTAACAACACTCAGTAAACGTTTGGGAACTGAGGAGACACATTTTTTAAGCTTCTCAGGTGGAATTCTTTCCCATTCTTGCTTGATGTACAGCTTAAGTTGTTCAACAGTCCGGGGGTCTCCGTTGTGGTATTTTAGGCTTCATAATGCTCCACACATTTTCAATGGGAGACAGGTCTGGACTACAGGCAGGCCAGTCTAGTACCCACACTCTTTTACTATGAAGCCACGTTGATGTAACACGTGGCTTGGCATTGTCTTGCTGAAATAAGCAGGGGCGTCCATGGTAACGTTGCTTGGATGGCAACATATGTTGCTCCAAAACCTGTATGTACCTTTCAGCATTAATGGCGCCTTCACAGATGTGTAAGTTACCCATGTCTTGGGCACTAATACACCCCCATACCATCACAGATGCTGGCTTTTCAACTTTGCGCCTATAACAATCCGGATGGTTCTTTTCCTCTTTGGTCCGGAGGACACGACGTCCACAGTTACCAAAAACAATTTGAAATGTGGACTCGTCAGACCACAGAACACTTTTCCATTTTGTATCAGTCCATCTTAGATGAGCTCAGGCCCAGAGAAGCTGACGGCGTTTCTGGGTGTTGTTGATAAACGGTTTTCGCCTTGCATAGGAGAGTTTTAACTTGCACTTACAGATGTAGCGACCAACTGTAGTTACTGACAGTGGGTTTCTGAAGTGGTCCTGAGCCCATGTGGTGATATCCTTTACACACTGATGTGGCTTGTTGATGCAGTACAGCCTGAGGGATCGAAGGTCACGGGCTTAGCTGCTTACGTGCAGTGATTTCTCCAGATTCTCTGAACTCTTTGATGATATTACGGACCGTAGATGGGGAAATCCCTAAATTCCTTGCAATAGCTGGTTGAGAAAGGTTTTTCTTAAACTGTTCAACAATTTGCTCACGCATTTGTTGACAAAGTGGTGACCCTCGCCCCATCCTTGTTTGTGAATGACTGAGCATTTCATGGAATCTACTTTTATACCCGATCATGGCACCCACCTGTTCCCAATTTGCCTGTTCACCTGTGGGATGTTCCAAATAAGTGTTTGATGAGCATTCCTCAACTTTATCAGTATTTATTGCCACCTTTCCCAACTTCTTTGTCACGTGTTGCTGACATCAAATTCTAAAGTTAATGATTGTTTGCAAAAAAAAAAAAAGTTTATCAGTTTGAACATCAAATATGTTGTCTTTGTAGCATATTCAACTGAATATGGGTTGAAAATGATTTGCAAATCATTGTATTCCGTTTATATTTACACCTAACACAATTTCCCAACTCATATGGAAACGGGGTTTGTATTCATTCATTATGGGTGCATTGTTTTGGTAGACTGACTTGTGAGCATCGTTGATTAATGACGTCAGGCTCACATTGATATCTTTGATTTGTCATTCTAAATTGCAGTCACCGTGGCAAATCCATATCTTATTTACTTGAACGTAGCGGCAAAAGCTGTACAACAAAGCCAGCTCCGTGTTTCTGACGCCTGCATCAAAATAACAATGTCTAGTAGTCCCCGTGGAGCATGTTTTTGCTCTCAATGGGGCGGCTCAGATAACAGGCCATCAGGCTCCAACAGGGTCAAAGAAACATTGTCCTCTGGGGGCTGGGAGCATGACAGATGAGTGCAAGTTAAGAAAATGATGGAGAGAGAAAAGGGTTGGGTGGGATTGGAGAAAAATGATTGGGAGGCTTTGTGGAGTTTGCAAGAGCACAGCACACCTTAAAACACTTTTTGAGTTGGACAGCTGCGTTTGGAAAAAAGCCCAGCTCACTGATGCACAGGTGCAGTGCTGCAGAAAGCATTTATTTTTGAAGGGAATTAAATACTGTGTCTCCAGGCTGTTCATCTGAATTGATTGCAGCACAGCATCCCAGAATGTATGATGTTGGAGAAATAGTTTAAATTAATTCAACTCCAGAATTACAGTAGATTCCTGTCTGCAGCTGGCATGTGCAGTATTTACCAATATGTCGATGAGCTGGCGACTTGTCCAGGGTTTACCCCGCCTTCTGCCCGAATGCAGCTGGGATAGGCGACCCCAAGAGGGACAAGGGGTAGAAAATGGATGGATACGTTGCATACATTTTGTCTGCTTTGCTGATATGGAACCATATGTAAGGAACCATATTTCTACAGGAACCACCTCCTACATTTTAAGTAGAGATGTCCGATAATGGCTTTTTTGCCGATATTCCGATATTGTCCAACTCTTAATTACCGATTCCGATATCAACCGATACAGTCGTGGAATTAACACATTATTATGCCTAATTTTGTTGTGATGCCCCGCTGGATGCATTAAACAATGTAACAAGGTTTTCCAAAATAAATCAAGACACTTCACCCTTGCTCCTGATGGGTGCTGGTTAGCGCCTTGCATGGCAGCTCCCTCCATCAGTGTGTGAATGTGTGTGTGAATGGGTAAATGTGGAAGTAGTGTCAAAGCGCTTTGAGTACCTTGAAGGTAGAAAAGCGCTATACAAGTACAACCCATTTATCATTTATTTAACTCAAGTTATGGAAAAAAATTCCAACATGGCACTGCCATATTTATTATTGAAGTCACAAAGTGCATTATTTTTTTTAACATGCCTCAAAACAGCAGCTTGGAATTTGGGACATGCTCTCCCTGAGAGAGCATGAGGAGGTTGAGTTAGGGGGGAGTCAGGGGTTGTATATTGTAGCGTCCCGGAAGAGTTAGTGCTGCAAGGGGTTCTGGGTATTTGTTCTGTTGTGTTTATGTTGTGTTACGGTGCGGATGTTGTCCCGAAATGTGTTTGTCATTCTTGTTTGGTGTGGGTTCACAGTGTCACATATTTGTAACAGTGTTAAAGTTGTTTATACGGCCATCCTCAGTGTGACCTGTATGGCTGTCGACCAAGTATGTTTGGCATTCACTTGTGTGTGTGAAAAGCCGTAGATATTATGTGACAGGGCCGGCATGCAAAGGAAGTGCCTTTAAGCTTTATTGGCGCTCTGTACTTCTCCCTACGTCCGTGTACCACTCCGTACAGCGGCGTTTTAAAAAGTCATAACTTTTACTTTTTGATACCGATAATTTCCGATATTACATTTTAAAACATTTATTGGCCGATAATATCGGGAGTCCGATATTATCGGACATCTCTAATTTTAAGCTTACAGGAAATACCGCTCCACCTAAGGTTATGTCTACACTAAGCCGGATGACCCCTTAAACGAATAATTATTTAGCCTAAGCCCCGTTTCAGCCACACAAAACCAGCGTTTAAGGTCCCCCTCCTCGGACAATTTTTTACACCGTGTGCGCCGTCTATTTTTTGAATCTCCTGCCCTTAGCTTTGTATAGACTCATTGATCGTTTACAAACTCAGTTCGGAGAGGAAGTGACGCCAGAACGATAGAGGCGAGTCATTCAGACATGCCCGTGTGGAAATCACACATGAATACCTTAAGAGAAGCAAACGCGCAATTGCAGCTATCTGGGATACAACACATCTCAGACGCTCACCATGGTTGAGCAACGGTTTTGGATAAGGGGGAAAAAGACCAAGGAGATAGTGATGGAATTCAGGAAGGTTCCTCTTGCGCATAGGAGCAGCATATGTAGAAGTGGTCTCCAGTCTCAGGTCTCTTGATTCATCTATCCATTGACCTCACCTGGGGCCGCAACACTTGCTGTCTGTTCAAGAAGGAACACCAGTGCCTCAACTTCCTCAAGAAGCTGCATGCAGGACTAGGGAGCTCCTTTCTTAGGAGCTTCTACAGATGTGTGTTGGAGAGCATCCTCAGATCCAGCATAACGTTGTGGCACAGCAGCTGCACGGCTGAAGAGAGGAAAACACTGCAGAGGGTGGTGAAAGCTGGTGAAAGCTGCTCAGAAGATCGCGGGGAGCAGCTTTCCCCCCACAACAGACATCTTCATCAGCAGATGCAGAAAGACTGAAGGATTCCGCCCACCCTGCACACCTTCTCTTTGACCCTCTCCCCTCAGACAGGTGGGAGCGGAGCATGTGGAGTAAGACCACTAGACTGAGGAACAGCTTCTTTGTAGAAGCTGGAGACTGCTGAACTCTGATGGTGCTCTATCGTAATAGATACCAGAATATGGGACATTGGTTACTAAGTTTCGTGCCATCGCATGTGTCTCATATGTGCTGATAGGACAATAATATTCCTTTGATTTCTTGAATCTATGAAGATGACAGGACAGTGTCTTCAGTCAAACACGCCTCTCACCAACTCACAGTGCGACCTAAGAAATGTATAATACTGCAACACATCAATATGCCTAAATAATAGGACACACTTAAAAAATCTAAACCAGGGCTCGCCAACCTGTCGATTGACCGGTTGATCTTTGGGAACTTATGGTCGATCCTGAAAATATATACTTTTTTAAATATATATATACGGTATATATATATATATATTAGGGGTGTAACGGTACACAAAAATTTCGGTTCGGTACTACCTCGGTTCAGAGGTCACGGTTCGGTTAATTTTTGGTACAGTAAGAAAACAACAAAAGATAAATGTTTTGGTTATTTATTTACCAAATTTGTAAACAATGGCTTTATCCTTTTAACATTGGGAACTCTATAATAATTCTGCCCACGTTAATCAACATTAAACTGCCTCAAGTTGATGCTCAGATTAAATAAAATGACAGAACTTTTCTTCTACATATAAAAAGTGCAACATTAAACAGTTTCAGGTCAACTCATCATGCTTAATTTATTACAGCATTTGGGAAGCCTGTAGTTGATTTTTATTATGTAAATGTTATATTTTTTATCAACATGTGATAGCAGGGACCCTGCCATTCAAAACTAGGCTGCTCCATTACTAATGATTAATGTAACTATAGCTGAAAAAATAGTACAATGGCAATAGTTGAGACTACAAACACACACACCGCAAAATGAGCTAACGCTACGCTAAAAGCTAATTAGCCTTCACCTCAAGCCAGGACTGCGAGTGAGCTGAGCTGCAGTTTAAGTTTCTAGAATGTCAACGACCTCATAGTGATGTTACTAGTAGTTGACTGAGAGGTGTTTATTATCATTTGGGGAGAGTTACCTGCCTGATTCTCACCTGCTAAACACCTATCTGCTCGACGCTGAAGCACTGACTACATGCGGTCAGAATACGCACTGCTGATTGGCTGTTACCGCTTTGTGTGTACCAATCAGATGGTTGTGTGGGTGGGACAATGCTGGGTACTGAGACAGAGGCAGAAGAAGCAAAGCAGCTTTTTAAGACTTTAGCTTAGAAACTCGTTCGGTACACCCCCGTACCGAACCGAAGCCCCCGTACCGAAACAGTTCAATACAAAACACGTACCGTTACACCCCTAATATATATATACATGACATCAGTGACACCCCCATCTGGAGAGTGATCAGCAGACCTGGAAACAGGCACACATTTTAACTCCTGAACAAGCCCACACGCCTCGCCTCTCTCGCTTCAGCCTCACATCTGCCGCTCTCTACGCCACGGTCACCACACCCCTCGAGCACGGTTACACACTACACATGGGGCTGTAGCAATGCATTAAGGCTGACCGTTGCAACGCATCAGACATTCTTTAGCATCCAACATCAAACAACTCTTCCCTCAACCACGAATCCACGACCATCATTGCTCGCCTGTAACAAGCCAAATAATAGAGTCCGTGAACATTGCTCCAAAGTATGGATTTAGTGTTGATTTATTGTGCATACAAAAGTAAACGTTGACATGCGCAAAGGCAGTAATATATGATAAAACAAAGCGGCAGCTAAGGAAGAACTTCCCCGTTTATCCCGTCTTATATTGCACTGGAAAAACCTTCCAGGTGAACAGCTAATTGGAACCTGCGTCCCAGACGAGATTGTTTCAACCTACAATAGGGAAGGAACTCATATGGCCCTGTTCCTGGGTGGATCTCACTTGAGAGAAAGAGGGGGGATTAACCATTTTGCAATGCAGTCTGCTCAAAATGATGCAAAGCGCCACTCAACGTCGCAACTGACGCTGTGGTCAAAGTTGGAATTGCCACAAAACACATTTTAAGATAGTCAACACTCTACTGCCATCTGGCAGCTAAAGTGGATAGTGCACAACCCTCACGTTTCATTTGTCCGGTAAACCGTGACCATATCAATCAATCAATGTTTATTTATATAGCCCTAAATCACAAATGTCTCAAAGGGCTGCACAAGCCACAACGACATCCTCGGTACAGAGCCCACATAAGGGCAAGGAAAAACTCACCCCAGTGGGACGTCGATGTGAATGACTATGAGAAACCTTGGAGAGGACCGCATATGTGGGTGACCCCCCCACCCCCCCTCTAGGGGAGACAGAATGCAATGGATGTCGAGTGGGTCTGACATAATATTGTGAGAGTCCAGTCCATAGTGGATCCAACATAATAGTAAGAGTCCAGTCCATAGTGGGGTCAGCAGGAAACCATCCCGAGCAGAGACGGGTCAGCAGCGCAGATATGTTCCCAACCGATGCACAGGCGAGCGGTCCACCCCGAGTCCCGACTCTGGACAGCCAGCACTTCATCCATGGCCACCAGACCTGTGTGTCTCCCCCTCCACAAGGGATAGAGGGGAGCAGAGGAGAAAGCAAAAGAAACGGCAGAACAACTGGTCTAAAAAAGGGGGGCTATTTAAAGGCTAGAGTACACAAATGAGTTTTAAGATGGGACTTAAATGCTTCTACTGAAGTAGCATCTCTAACTGTTACCGGGAGGGCATTCCATAGTACTGGAGCCCGAATAGAAAACGCTCTATAGCCCGCAGACTTTTTTTGGGCTCTGGGAATCACTAATAACCCAGAGTTCTTTGAACACAGATTTCTTGCCGGGACATATGGCACAATACAATCGGCAAGATAGGATGGAGCTAGACCGTGTAGTATTTTATACGTAAGTAGTAAAACCTTAAAGTCACATCTTAAGTACACAGGAAGCCAGTGCAGGTGAGCCAGTATAGGCGTAATATGATCAAACTTTCTTGTTCTTGTCAAAAGTCTAGCAGCCGCATTTTGTACCAACTGTAATCTTTTAATGCTAGACATAGGGAGACCCGAAAATAATACGTTACAGTAATCGATATGTGAATCCCTTTCCTACTGTAATCCGAGTTGGGTGATTTCGGTTAATGCAAGATTATCCCACTTTCAACTGCTACTGTACTTTTGGGTTGACGTCATCTTAAAGGGATTTTAAGGTTGTCCAAACAACTGACAATTCTATTTGGGTACAAGCTTTGACTTTGAGTTTTCCTCCACGGCGCTTCTACGTAAATGGGACCGTTTCATGTGGCTACGACTTCTTCCTCTGCAAGTTTTCTGGCATGTAGCGACAGTACACAACCCGTCGTGTAATTTAAGCTGTGCTGGCCTAACATAAATCAATGATCATTAATTAATAAAAGTTAATTGTATTTTTAATTGACTTTCCATAAATATATCAATGTATTCATCATATTCTCTTCATGTCATATTAGGCTCCAGTGTTGTGTTAGATTCCGGTGAAGTTCTTCTTGCGAGTCAAAATCCAGCACTCCGTTCAACGGGTCCTGTCCTCTCGGCGCGGGCGGTCTTACCGACTGCTCCACCGACGTAGGCTCTACTCAGCTGGATGGCGATGCAATTCGCCTAGTTCTAACTACCCTGTGTTGCTTCAGCGTCTGTCCCCCTTCCCTTTGTGGTCTACTCGGCAGAGAAGCCTATCCCTTAAGACCGAGTCAAAAACCCCCAAATCCCGCTGTTTAATGGTAGCTTGCCTCTAATGAATCTTGGCTTTTGTTACTGACTAGGTTAGGTTCGAGGGCTGGGGAAAAGAAAAGCCCTTCAGGACATATTGTAAGTGGACTGCATTAGAGTGACCCTTCAGAGCTAGGTGTTGAACACACAGTAGTCCTAGCGTTTTACGTCAAGGACGCGATGGTACAATAAGGAATGAAATCTTGATACTTTTTATAATGCTTTTTATTGCAGGTTCAATAGCGTAAGCATTGCACAGCATCAATAAATCATTCACAATATTAATGAAAAATTGTAAAAATGTAATAAATGGCTAATCAATGGGTATCTAATTCAGTTCAAATGGAAGTTCGGTTGAATCTTACTGTGCAAGGTCTTTCGGGGAAAATCCGAAAATGTCAGAAAACGGGGAAAATCCGAAGGTGTCCGAAAAAAGGAAAATGTCCGAAAACGGGGAAAATACGAAAATGTCCGAAAAAGGGGAAAAGCCGAAAATGTCCGAAAAAGTGTCTCTGAAATTTGGAAGAAGCCGGATAGGTCACCGGGCCCGGTGATCACATCCAGGCTTCGGCTGCGTCAGCAGAAGAGGGGAGCCAGCAATCAATCAATCAATCAATCAATCAATGTTTATTTATATAGCCCTAAATCACAAGTGTCTCAAAGGGCTGCACAAGCCACAACAACATCCTCGGTACAGAGCCCACATAAGGGCAAGGAAAAACTCACCCCAGTGGGACGTCGATGTGAATGACTATGAGAAACCTTGGAGAGGACCGCATATGTGGGTAACCCCCCCCCCCCCCCCCCCCCCCCCCCCGAATGCAATGGATGTCGAGTGGGTCAGACATAATATTGTGAGAGTCCAGTCCATAGTGGATCCAACATAATAGTGAGAGTCCAGTCCATAGTGGGGTCAGCAGGAAACCATCCCGAGCGGAGACGGGTCAGCAGCGCAGAGATGTTCCCAACCGATGCACAGGCGAGCGGTCCACCCCGGGTCCCGACTCTGGACAACCAGCACTTCATCCATGGCCACCGGACCTGTGTGTCTCCCCCTTCACAAGGGATAGGGGGGAGCAGAGGAGAAAGGAAAAGAAACGGCAGATCAACTGGTCGAAAAAGGGGGGCTATTTAAAGGCTAGAGTATACAAATGAGTTTTAAGATGGGACTTAAATGCTTCTACTGAGGTAGCATCTCTAACTGTTACCGGGAGGGCATTCCAGAGTACTGGAGCCTGAATAGAAAACGCTCTATAGCCCGCAGACTTTTTTTGGGCTCTGGGAATCACTAATAAGCCAGAGTTCTTTGAACGCAGATTTCTTGCCGGTACATATGGTACAATACAATCGGCAAGATAGGATGGAGCTAGACCATGTAGTATTTTGTACATAAGTAGTAAAACCTTAAAGTCACATCTTAAGCGCACAGGAAGCCAGTGCAGGTGAGCCAGTATAGGCGTAATATGATCAAACTTTCTTGTTCTTGTCAAAAGTCTAGCAGCCGCATTTTGTACCAATTGTAATCTTTTAATGCTAGACATAGGGAGACCCGAAAATAATACGTTACAGTAATCGAGACGAGACGTAACGAAGGCATGAATAATGATCTCAGCGTCGCTAGTGGACAAAATAGAACGCATTTTAGCGATATTACGGAGATGAAAGAAGGCCGTTTTAGTGACACTCTTAATGTGTGACTAAAGGAGAGAGTTGGGTCGAAGATAATACCCAGATTCTTTACTGAGTCGCCTTGTGTAATTGTTTGGTTGTCAAATGTTAAGGTGGTATTATTAAATAGGTGTCAGTGTCTAGCAGGACCGATAATCAACATTTCCGTTTTCTTGGCGTTGAGTTGCAAGAAGTTAGCGGACATCCATTGTTTAATTTCATTAAGACACGCCTCCAGCTGACTACAGTCCGGCGTGTTGGTCAGCTTTAGGGGCATGTAGAGTTGGGTGTCATCAGCATAACAGTGAAAGCTAACACCGTATTTGCGTATGATGTCGCCTAGCGGCAGCATGTACATACTAAAGAGTGCAGGGCCAAGAACCGAACCCTGAGGAACTCCGCACGTTACCTTAACATAGTCCGAGGTCACATTGTTATGGGAGACGCACTGCATCCTGTCAGTAAGATTAGAGTTAAACCACGACAAGGCTAAGTCTGACATACCAATATGTGTTTTGATACGCTCTAATAAAATATGATCGACGGTATCGAAAGCAGCGCTAAGATCAAGAAGCAGCAACATAGATGTCGCATCAGAATCCATCGTTAGCAGTATATCGTTAGTCATTTTTGCGAGAGAAGGGGTGGCCAACGCCCTTGTTCCTCTGGTAGATTCGGAAGTCAGTCCTCTGGTGCCATAATGAAGAAGTCGAATCCTGTTCTTCTTTTGCTTTTGTCGCAGGGGGAGATCAGAATGAAGAAAAGTCTCTTGTTTGTCGAATCCAGTCCTTCTTGGAGAGTTGGAAAAGTTATATTTGTCCAAGCAGGTCAAGAGTCCTCTCTGTAGTCCATCCGATGCCATGTCGAAGTACAAAATCCCGTATAATAGTGAATTCTATCACGTTGTAGCTTTTATCCAATCAGAATTAAGCTAGCTTGTTGCCAGCGCTGTATGAATTCTGCCAGAGGCCTTCTGACCCAACATTAGCGGTGGCTATGCAGTTTAATGAACGAGGACATTCAGTTAATAGACAGTTGTGATAGCCGATCAGATCACGAGTTGTTGACAGTAGCCCACCTAGGTAGCCTTACGTTGACTGTGATTGGATACTCACTCTGTCACTCCCAGGTATTCAATCACAAGTTGTGATTTACGAAAGCAGAAAGTGGCACCGGAGCCATACCCGGTCAGCGGAGAAATCAGCGGTACTCACTTTTTTTAACCAACAAAGTAGCAGAGCAAAACGTTGATTAGGTGGCAGATATAACGGTTTGCCTGCCACTTCCACTCAAATCAACCAACTACGAGTGGTATTGTGAGTTCAAATATATTTTTTCACATTTGATGTTTTTTTACATGTATTTTTGTTTATTGATTTTGAAATGCGCCAAAAAATAGCCCTTTTTGTACATTACTGACAAATTGAGTTGAATCAATGCCCGGCAGTACACGAGTGTGTTTCTGTATTGCATTTAGAGATGTCCGATAATATCGGACTGCCGATATTATCGGCCGATAAATGCTTTAAAATGTGATATCGGAAATTATCGGTATCGGTTTCAAAAAGTAAAATGTATGACTTTTTAAAACGCCGCTGTACGGAGTGGTACACGGACGTAGGGAGAAGTACAGAGCGCCAATAAACCTTAAAGGCACTGCCTTTGCGTGCCGGCCCAATCACATAATACCTACGGCTTTTCACACACACAAGTGAATGCAAGCATACTTGGTCAACAGCCATACTGGTCACACTGAGGGTGGCCGTATAAACAACTTTAACACTGTTACAAATATGCGCCACACTGTGAACCCACACCAAACAAGAATGACAAACACATTTCGGGAGAACATCCGCACTGTAACACAACAGAACAAATACCCAGAACCCCTTGCAGCACTAACTCTTCCGAGACGCTACAATATACACACCCCGCTAACCCTACCCCCTTCCACCTCAACCCCGCCCACCTCAACCTCCTCATGCTCTCTCAGGGAGAGCATGTCCCAAATTCCAAGCTGCTGTTTTGAGGCATGTTAAAAAAATAATGCACTTTGTGACTTCAATAATAAATATGGCAGTGCCATGTTGGCATTTTGTTTTCCCTAACTTGAGTTGATTTATTTTGGAAAACCTTGTTACATTGTTGAATGCATCCAGCGGGGCATCACAACTAAATTAGGCATAATAATGTGTTAATTCCACGACTGTATATATCGGTATCGGTTAATATCTGAATCGGTAATTAAGAGTTGGACAATATCGGATATCGGCAAAAAAGCCATTATCGGACATCTCTAATTGTATTTTTTACAAGCCGTGGTCATGTGGCGACATCAATTATCGTATTTTGAGAGGTTTTTATTGAAGTCGGACTAAGTAGGACATCACTGAAGGCCTAGGTGGGAAACGAACGGCCCGCCACCGAATTTAAGGAGATTGTGTATTATTAGAAGCTCTAAATATCTGTTTTGATTGTTTTTGGATGAATCGCCCAATTTTACTATTTACCATTTTGAGAAAACCATCAGCTGTGTCGGACTTGATCCCAACCAGATATCATTATGTACAACAGGACAACAACGTATGAACCCATCCCAACGGTTTTGGCCGCATGTGGTCCCACGTTTAAAAAAAAAAAAAAAATTGTTAAAATGTCTCCCAGGTCCTTGGCTTGATGTCATGCATTCATGTGGAAGAACACACATTTTTGCATGCCTGGAACAAGACAAGGAAAAAGATAGTCTGCTTGTTTTTTTTGTGTTTTTTTTTTTTTACTACATAGCAGGATAAATGCAACTGCAGGAGATGTGTCATGTAGGGAGCCAGAAACCATCCTTTAGTGGTCTATGGTTGGCCTTGTTGTCTCTGCTGCTGCACAGATCAAATAGGAACTGTTCGTCCTCCTTTCCCATGAGAATGTTTTTTTCTAGTCCATCACTCACTCCCTGTACTCTCTCACTGGCGGCTCCGAGATGGTTAATTGAAGCGCTTTGCTTTCCAGTCGTTATCGCAACATGTGCAAGTGAAGGCTTTCTGTGTTTGTTTAATATTCAAGGTTCAGTGTACATTAACTCAATGTTAGCAAGGAAGGCATGCAGGTGTTTATCAGTTGGATTTTGTATTAAATCATAGTCATTGATTGTCACCGAAACGTAAACTCTGAAGTGTAAATAATCATTGTTGTTGGGGTTTTTGTTGCTTGCTGGAAATCACATTATATGAAAACAATATGATCACTAAATCTAATTAGGTTGTTTGTGCTACCAAACACTGGTTTACACTAAAATATAATAGAATCTGTTTCTGGAGTCGAAACAGGTCATATTTTAAAGGCCTACTGAAATGCGATTTTCTTATTTAAACGGGGATAGCAGGTCCATTCTATGTGTCATACTTGATCATTTCGCGATATTGCCATATTTTTGATGAAATGATTTAGTAGAGAACATCGACGATAAAGTTCGCAACTTTTGGTCGCTGATAAAAAAGCCTCGCCTGTACCGGAAGTAGCAGACGAGTAGCGTGACGTCACAGGTTGTGGAGCTCCTCACATTCGCACATTGTTTACAATCATGGCCACCAGCAGCGAGAGCGATTCGGACCGAGAAAGCGACGATTTCCCCATTAATTTAAGCGAGGATGAAAGATTCGCGGATGAGGAAAGTGAGAGTGAAGGACTAGAGGGGAGTGGGAGCGATTCAGATAGGGAAGATGCTGTGAGAGGCGGGTGGGACCTGATATTCAGCTGGGAATGACTAAAACAGTAAATAAACACAAGACATATATATACTCTATTAGCCAGAACACAACCAGGCTTATATTTAATATGCCACAAATTAATCCCGCATAACAAACACCTCCCCCCTCCCGTCCATATAACCCGCCAATACAACTCAAACACCTGCACAACACACTCAATCCCACAGGCCAAAGTACCGTTCACCTCCCCAAAGTTCATACAGCACATATATTTCCCCAAAGTTACGTACGTGACATGCACATAGCGGCACGCACGTATGAGTAAGCGATCAAATGTTTGGAAGCCGCAGCTGCATGCGTACTCACGGTACCGCGTCTGTGCATCCAACTCAAGGTCCTCCTGGTAAGAGTCTCTGTTGTCCCAGTTCTCCACAGGCCAATGGTAAAGCTTGACTGTCATCTTCCGGGAATGTGAACAATGAAACACCGGCCGTGTTTGTGTTGCTGCAGTCGGCCGCAATACACCGCTTCCCACCTACAGCTTTCTTCTTTGCTGTCTCCATTGTTCATTGAACAAATTGCAAAAGATTCACCAACACAGATGTCCAGAATACTGTGGAATTTTGCGATGAAAACAGACGACTTAATAGCTGGCCACCATGCTGTCCCAAAATGTCCTCCACAATCCGTGACGTCACGCGCAGACGTCATCATACCGAGGCGTTTTCAGCAGGTTATTTCGCGCAAAATTTAAAATTGCACTTTAGTAAGCTAACCCGGCCGTATTGGCATGTGTTGCAATGTTAAGATTTCATCATTGATATATAAACTATCAGACTGCGTGGTCGGTATTAGTGGGTTTCCGTAGGCCTTTAAGTGCCATTGATCATAAACACATTATAACGGGACTGTTTGGGAGTGTAGCTTGGTGGCGGTATACTTCGTCATGCCACTTTTCGATACACCTCGGAGGCATCTGGTCTGCCTGAATGTACAGTAGGGAAGGGTATGGATGTGGCCCCATTCCTGGGCGAGAGGAGGGGGGTCGGGCTGAAGTGGATAGTGCATGCCCCAAATTTGTCACGTTTTATGTGTCAGGTAAACCGCAACGAGTGAGACCGTATAAATCCCATTCTTAATTTAAGATGATGTAGTAGGGAGGATCATAATTGCCAGCTTATATCAAAGCTTTTTTCTAGTCGAATGAATTCATCCAACCGATTAATCGTTGCAGCCCTAAAGTGTATTTAATGTTAAATTCCTCCTTTTTTACCCCCTGATGCAGGGCTCAAATTTAACCACGGCTACTGCGTGGTCCCCCGTCATTTGCCGTAAGCCCTAAAAAATTGACCAACATCTGCGGCAAGAACATGCCGTGACCGCCCCTGACTTTTTACTCGTTAACGGACTAGGTATGTAACAGTAAACGGTATAATGATAATTCGGTTAGTAATACCGTCTAATTTTTTCATTACCAAAAAAATTTAATTTATTAATGCATTTTAGGCAAAAGGAAGTCAGGCGCATGCGCATTAGCGTTGTTTGGCTTGATAATCATGGCGGACTAAGGACACGGACTTTGCTCGGGAGATTTTTCCTCGTAGTAAACGGAGCCAAGCGCTTGGTTTAACGTCATTTTCCCTCGCTTGCCGTCGTGCGTTTAAGAGCGCACTGCTGTGTTTAGATGGAAACAGGTGTGGACAATATTGGAGACATTTGCACTTGTCCCCACACTAAAAAGTATACATCGAAGGAGAAAACTATATGATCTTTTGCAGCAGGTGATGTGTCGTGTTTGTCCATGTTTGTTTACCTGGATGTTCACTTGTCCTTTATTTAACTGCAAACTGTATCAGTGTTCCAATAACATCAAGACTAGCGGAAATGTTTCGTCACCGCATCGAACTGAACGAAGGCTGTGAAGATTGTGTATTCGATGTGAGAGGTGTCACTCCTCTTTATTTTTGTTGGCCAAAATTGTTGTACTGAACTAAGAGAAGAACAAAGCTTGTTTATTAGACTTCATCTTCATTAGCCAAAATGCTTTGTGTTTTATTTTATTATCAAAAAGTAAACACCAGGGTTTTTTTTACGTTAATTGTTTTTTTCATGTCACAAAGGTATTACTTAAAAAAATATTCACGTGACACAGCATTTTGTTAATTTTTTATTGTGTATAGTTAATTAGTATATGACATATTTCTGCTCAAACTCTTAATGGATCTGTCCCGATACATCATCTACATGTACATATAAATGTACATAACTTAAATAAATAAGTAAAAAAATAATACCTAACTCAATCAAAATGTAAAACTTGGAAAGAAAATAATGTTTGCCTTGGTGCCCTAAAATATGAGCCCTCCTTCAAGGCAGCACTTGCCTCGACCTTAAAAAGTTCAAATTCAAGGCCTGCTGATGTCTCTGGGAATGGTCTCCAGTGTTCCCAGTGTTTTCTTGTATTTCGCTCCAGCGACTTAAGCCGCAGACCCCCGTGGAATTCCTTATTTTTTTATCCCTTGGGATAATGATGAGACCAAATTGAACGCAAAGTGGGTCCGATTTTGGAAACGTCACCTCCAGTTTACTTTTCCGTCCGATTATATTAGCTCTTATCGTTGAGGGTACGAGATCGAGCCGCTGCAATTTTGAACTTTGCGCCTAGAACAATCCGGATGGTTGTTTTCCTCTTTGTTCTGGAAGCGTTTCTGGGTGTTGTTGATAAATGGCTTTCGTTTTGCATAGTAGAGTTTTAACTTGCACTTACAGATGTGGCGACAAACTGTAGTTACTGACAGTGTTTTTTTGAAGTGTTCCTGAGCCCAAGTGGTGATATCCTTTACACACTGATGTAGCTTTTTGATGCATCACTGCCTGAGAGATCGAAAGTCACGGGCATTCAATGTTACGTGCAGTGATTTCTCCAGATTCTCTGAACCTTTTGATGGTATTACGGACCGTAGCTGGTGAAATCCCTAAATGTCTTGCAATAGCTGGTTGACAAATGTTGTTCTTAAACTGCTCGACAATTTGCTCATGCATTTGTTCACAAAGTGGTGACCCTCGCCCATCCTTGTTTGTGAAGGACATTGTTTACCCCTTGATGTCTCTGGAATTGTCTCCAGCGTTCCCAGTGTTTTCTTGTATTACGTTCCAGCGACTTAAATGGCAGACCCCCATGGAATTCCTCATTTTTTATCCCTCGGGATAATGATGAGACCAAATTGAACGCAAAGTGGGTCCGATTTCGGATCCGTCACCTCCAGTTTACTTTTCCGTCCAATTATATTAGCTCTTATCGTTGGGGGTACGAGATCGAGCCGCTGCAATTTCGAACTTTTGCGCCTAGAACAATCCGGATGGTCCTTTTCCTCTTTGTTCTGGAAGCGTTTCTGGGTGTTGTTGATGAATGGCTTTCGCTTTGCATAGTAGAGTTTTAACTTGCACTTACAGACGCATTTGTTCACAAAGTGGTGACCCTCGCCCCATCCTTGTTTGTGAAGGACATTGTTTACCCCTTGATGTCTCTGGGAATGGTCTCCAGTGTTCCCAGTGTTTTCTAGTATTTCGCTCCAGCGACTTAAACGGCAGACCCCCGTGGAATTCCTCATTTTTTATCCCTTGGGATAATGATGAGACCAAATTGAACGCAAAGTGGGTCCGATTTCGGAAACGTCACCTCCAGTTTACTTTTCCGTCCGATTATATTAGCTCTTATCGTTGGGGGTACGAGATCGAGCCGCTGCAATTTTAAACTTTTGCGCAAAGAACAATCCGGATGGTTCTTTTCCACTTTGTTCTGGAAGCGTTTCTGGGTGTTGATGAATGGCTTTCGCTTTGCATAGTATCTGAGTTTTAACTTGCACTTACAGATGTAGCGACGGACTGTCGTTACTGACAGTGGTTTTCTGAAGTGTTCCTGAGCCCAAGTGGTGATATCCTTTACACACTGATGTAGCTTTTTGATGCAGTACCGCCTTAGGGGTTGAAAGTCACGGGCATTCAATGTTACGTGCAGTGATTTCTCCAGATACTCTGAACCTTTTGATGATGTTACGGACCGTAGATGGTGAAATCCCTAAATTCCTTGCAATAACTCGTTGAGAAATGTTGTTCTTAAACTGCTCGACAATTTGCTCATGCATTTGTTCACAAAGTGGTGACCCTCGCCCCATCCTTGTTTGTGAAGGACATTGTTTACCCCTTGATGTCTCTGGGAATCGTCTCCAGTGTTTTCTTGTATTTCGCTCCAGCGACTTAAACGGCAGACCCCCGTGGAATTCCTCATTTTTTATCCCTTGGGATAATGATGAGACCAAATTGAACGCAAAGTGGGTCCGATTTCGGAACCGTCACCTCCAGTTTACTTTTCCGTCCGATTATATTAGCTCTTATCGTTGGGGGTACGAGATCGAGCCGCTGCTATTTCGAACTTTTGCGCCTAGAACAATCCGGATGGTCCTTTTCCTCTTTGTTCTGGAAGCGTTTCTGGGTGTTGTTGATGAATGGCTTTCGCTTTGCATAGTAGAGTTTTAACTTGCACTTACAGATGTAGCGACGGACTGTCGTTACTGACAGTGGTTTTCTGAAGTGTTCCTGAGCCCATGTGGTGATATCCTTTACACACTGATGTAGCTTTTTGATGCATCACCGCCTGAGGGATCGAAAGTCACGGGTATTCAATGTTACGTGCAGTGACTTCTCCAGATACTCTGAACCTTTTGATGATATTACGGACCGTAGATGGTGAAATCCCTAAATTCCTTGCAATAGCTCGTTGAGAAATGTTATTCTTAAACTGTTCGACAATTTGCTCACGCATTTGTTCACAAAGTGGTGACCCTCGCCCCATCCTTGTTTGTGAAGGACATTGTTTACCCCTTGATGTCTCTGGGAATGGTCTCCAGTGTTCCCAGAGTTTTCTTGTATTTCGTTCCAGCGACTTAAACGGCAGATCCCGGTGGAATTCCTCATTTTTTATCCCTTGGGATAATGATGAGACCAAATTGAACGCAAAGTGGGTCCGATTTCGGAAACGTCACCTCCAGTTTACTTTTCCGTCCGATTATATTAGCTCTTATCGTTGGGGGTACGAGATCTAGCCGCTGCAATTTTGAACTTTTGCGCCGAGAACAATCCGGATGGTTCTTTTCCTCTTTGTTCTGGAAACATTTCTGGGTGTTGTTGATACATGGCTTTCGCTTTGCATAGTAGAGTTTTAACTTGCACTTACAGATGTAGCGACCAACTGTAGTTACTGACAGTGGTTTTCTGAAGTGTTCCTGAGCCCAAGTGGTGATATCCTTTACACACTGATGTAGCTTTTTGATGCTGTACCGCCTGAGGGATCGAAAGTCACGGGTATTCAATGTTACGTGCAGGGATTTCTCCAGATACTCTGAACCTTTTGATGATAGTACGGACCGTAGATGGTGAAATCCCTAAATTCCTTGCAATAGCTCGTTGAGAAATTTTGTTCTTAAACTGTTTGACAATTAGCTCACGCATTTGTTGACAAAGTCGTGACCCTCGTCCCCATCCTTGTTTGTGAATGACTGAGCATTTCATGGAAGCTCCTTTTTTACCCCTTGATGTCTCTGGGAATGGTCTCCAGTGTTCCCAGTGTTTTCTTGTATTTCGCTCCAGCGACTTAAACGGCAGACCCCCGTGGAATTCCTCATTTTTTATCCCTTGGGATTATGATGAGACCAAATTGAACACAAAGTGGGTCAAATTTTGGAAACGTCACCTCCAGTTTACTTTTCCGTCCGATTATATTAGCTCTTATCGTTGGGGGTACGAGATCGAGCCGCTGCAATTTTGAACTTTTGCGCCTAGAACAATCCGGATGGTTCTTTTCCTCTTTGTTCTGGAAGCGTTTCTGGGTGTTGTTGATAAATGGCTTTCGCTTTGCATAGTAGAGTTTTAACTTGCACTTACAGATGTAGCGACCAACTGTAGTTACTGACAGTGGTTTTCTGAAGTGTTCCTGAGCCCATGTGGTGATATCCTTTACACACTAATGTAGCTTTTTGAAGCATCACCGCCTGAGAGATCGAAAGTCACGGGTATTCAATGTTACGTGCAGGGATTTCTCCAGATACTCTGAACCTTTTGATGATAGTACGGCCCGTAGATGGTGAAATCCCTAAATTCCTTGCAATAGCT